>NC_056725.1:1426543240-1426608281 GCF_019279795.1 Protopterus annectens
TGTGAGTAGCAGTGCTTTGCTCACCCCTGCTCAGCTGGACATGACAAACTGACAGCACTAAATAATACTGGAGTTGCTGTTGATTCCCTTCTCATTCTTTTTGTATGCTTTATTGTTACGACGTACATTCTTCATAGAGATTATACATATATATATATATATATATATATATATATATATATATATATATAAAATCTGTACACACACATGCACATACATCTACATAATTATATACATTTTCTATGCTGGGCACTGCTTCCACCCACGCAAGCGCACTCAGACCTGTTTACTGGTACTTATGTTTTCTGCTGCTTATTTTATGCTTATACCTGCTTACTAGTGCCTTATTCATTATGACACTACCACTTTGATTGCATGACATTAGTTTAACATTTCATGCGGTACTCCAGTTCACATTTACATGTTATTATGTAGGTTATACAGCAAAATGACATTCCACATGAAAAATTATATGTGCTATAGTTGGCCTTGAACCGTGCATGCCTGCTCATTAGTCGGATGCTCTAACCATTACACTATTGACGTTAACATTAATTCCGCATGTTTTTCTCTTTCTCTTACACTTTCGATATTGAAGCAATACAAATGTAAAATAGGGACACGGGGAATCTAATTGTGAAAGTTCTAGGGACGGTGCTCAACATTCTGCTACGTGCATGTGTGTTTACTACTTTGATTTTATTTCAGTGTTCATGGACACTCTTGTATGCTTAGCATATATTTCAGTATCCACGGACACTGAATTAATTGCTTACTACTAGAGGCGGGCACTAGGTTGTGCAACTGTGGGGGCATGTTTCTGCCTCCGTAGTGCACTTGACCACGCTCCCTGCACTCGCACACGTTTCCTGTGCACATAGAGGGTGCGGCAGCACACCCTCATAAATATTCATATGATGCTGCTGCACCATCTGTAATGGGGATGCTCGGTGCACGGCTAAAACTGTCCTTGCGCCAAGCTTCTATGAATCCAGGGAAATGTTCCCATTCATTCTTCTTAACTGCAGAAGGTAGCAAGTTGTTCATTAAATGCAACAGCGACTCATGCAAGATCAAGGATATGACTATGTAGTACTCAGGTTCACATTTAAAGGAAATGGTTTGCTTGAAAAAAATATTTTTCCGCTACCTGCAATGTGACAAAAGAAAAGTAACTGACAAAGAAAAATGATAGAAAAGTGGCTACAGACTGCTCAGTGGACAAGATGGGTTTGGTTATAAACAAAAGCTGGATCCATACCTCTCAATCTCTTAACACAAGAAATCTGGACAAAGCCATAAATAATGGGGGTAGAAAGGCTCAAAAATAGGGGCAATTTTTAAATATTGCTGCTACAAACTTGGAAAGTTAATAGGAAAAAAAGTTATGTACTCAGCTCCATCTGTGTTGTCAGTTTTTATTCTTCCTCAACTGTTGGGTTTGGGTCCAATCCTCGGATATGACTCAGCCACTTCTTTGTGCTTGTACAACACTGAAACTCTCAAGCTCCTTCCTTTACCCATAATGCCCTCATCATCCTACATACCTCAAATCTTGTTTGGTGCCCATAGACCTACAAAGTAGTAAGGAATCATGGCATAACAGTATCTGGGACTCAAACAAAGGAAAAGCGATTCTTCTAATATATTTGATCTTTCCAAGAGTAAATCAGAGGAGGGGGTTGATGGAAGGGAAGTTGACGAAGAATGAAAATGGGCAACACAGATGGAACATTATGGTGAGTACATAACTTTTCTATCTGATGTTGTCATTTTCATTCACTCCTCTACTGTTGGGATAGAGTCCCCAGCTACCTGAATCTCGGGAGGACTTAAAGGAAAGATATTCCTGAGCATGCCTGGGCCAAAGGCTGCTCTTCCCCTACACACCAGATCTAATTTGTAATGAGAAATAAAGCTATGATGAATAGCCCACGTTGCAGCTGCATAAATATCATCCAAAGAAGTATTAGACAAAAAGGCTAAAGAAGTTGCCATCGACCTGGTGGAATGGGCTTTTGGTAAAGGCAAACCCACTTTGTGACAGAGGTAATACAATAAATCTATCATTTAGCTAAATATATTTAGAAACTGGTTTGCCTAATTTTGACTCAGAAAAGAAAACAAATAATTGTTCAGATTTCCTCAATTCTTTGGCAATGTGATGATGAACATGTAACTGTCTATGAGCATCCAACAGATGTAACTTGCATTCTCTTTGTTTGAGAAATTTGGAATAAGACTGAAAGGTTAATAACCTGATTAATAATGAATTCTGACAACACCTTAGGTAAAAAGGAAGGCTTTGGCAGTAAAGATACCCTATCTTTATGAAAAATCAAATAAGGAAGTAAAGACAACAGAGCCTGAAGTTCAGACACTCTTCTGTCAGAAGTAATAGCAACTAGGAAAACAGTTTTCCAGATAAAAAGTTTTAGTTCACACTTAACTGAAAGTTCAAATGGTGGTTTGGTTAAGACCTGTAAAAAAATATTTAAATCCCAAGGGTGACTAGGATCCTTTGAAGGAGGTCTAAGTAGATATGTTCCTCTGAGAAAGGCTTGTTGGAAGCTAAGGTAGAGTTACTTACTCCCATATGAAAGTTGGAAATGACTATGAATTGTACTCTGACAGTTGAGGAACTAGCCTCTGCATTGAAAATTGTAGCCAAAGCATCAAGAACATTAGAAATCAGTGCTAAAAAGGGGTCTAGATTTTTTTATGTGCCAAAAAAAACAAATCTTTTCCATTCACAGTTTTAAATTATTTTGGTGAAAGCTTTGTGGGAAGATAACAGAATGCGGCAGACAGGGGAGGAGAGCCTGGGCTGTCCAGCAGTCAATGGAACTGGAGAAGCCATGTGGTCATCTTAAGGCCTGAAACATCTGGATGAGTCATGTGTGCTTGATGAGATAGTATGTCTGGAATTAGATCCAGAATCCAGAGTGGATGGAGAAGATGACGCCAAAGGAAGGAAAACTAGATCTGTCAAGTCCAATAAGGTGCCATGAAGATAATTGTGCTCTTTGAGTGAGATGCTTTCTGGAGAAACTTGGGAGTGAGGGGAGTAGGACGATAAGTGTACAGGAGACCAGAAGGACCAACGTGAAGCAGTGTCTCTCATGGACTCCCTCACTGGCAGGATCAGGGAAATAACCTCCTGCACTTGTTACTGAGGGGAGATGCAAACAGATCACAGCATGGTTGGCCCCATTAATAGAAAATCCTCTCCATCACCTTCAGGTTGAGAGACCACTCTTGAGGCATTAGAACAGACCTGCTTAACTTGTCTGCAATCATGATGGACTTTCCCGGAATGTGAGTTGCTAAAAAGAAAACGATTGGATGAGATCACCATTGCCATGCTCTCATATTTTCTTGACAAAGGGGGCAAGATCTGGCTCCCCCTTGTTTGTTAATATACAAGACCGCTGACATATTATCAGTCTAAATCAGAATAGTCCCGGTTGGGAGAGAGTAGTGGAAGGCCTGCAATGCTAGGAGGACCACTCTCATCTCCAGGACATTGATATGCATATGTTGGCCTTTTTGGTATACCATGTGCCTTAGACCATCCTTCCCAAGAACTGCCCTACCACCTGATCTGAGAGACGTCCATGGTCATTGTGGCCTTAGGTTTAGGGAAAACAAAGGGACAGCTTTTTGTATGTGATTGGAATGCATCCGCCATAGAAGGTAATTTTTACAGGCTTGCATTATTTTGACTTGACTAGATAAAGATTGGAGAATAGACCATTGGTTTTTGATTGTCCATTGAAGGATTCTCATATGGTACCTTGCCAACAGAGCTAGAGTAATCTCTACCTCAGAGGATATGATCCCAGAGAGGGATTTGTAAAGTTCCTTAATCAAATCCTTATGGAGTCTTGTAAAATGTGTCAAATAATTCAGTGACCTAAGGGTGAACATCACTGAAGCATAGAAATGCTTTCTGAACCTGTCCAGCACCTTAGACTCCCTGTTAGGGAGATGAACAGAGGAACTTCTGCCAGTTCCTTCTTAGTGGCCACCACAATGACCATGGCATCAACAGGTACTCCTTTACTCCAGTGTGATCTATCCCCTTAAGTGGTGCCAGGATCCTATCATGTCTCTTAGGGATTAGCTCATCATATCAGGCTCCTTCCACACCCATCACCCAGGAGGAAGACAGGCCAGCTCCAAGGGCCTCCAGGAATACCAACTCATCTTGGAAAGTGTTAATGGAGGGGGGGGGGCACCAACCTATTTGCTTTATGAGTTATAAGAGGTATCCGAATGAGACATCACTGGGTGGTGATCTGGGGGCCCCTTTCCCTTCGTCGCATGTCCTCAGTGACAGCCTCTTGTGGAGAGTCTCAGTGAGATGTTCCAGGGAGGTATCAGGAGAGATTACTACACCCTGTTGGGTGGTCTGGAGACTGGTTTGGGCTGGCTGTCCCAGTGGAACAGATGACTGAGGCCCTAAGCACATAACTGAATGGGATTGGGAAGTTGGAGCCAAGCAGGGAAGAGAAGTCTGAACTCTGGGAACAGAAGAAGCTCTCTCCACTATCTTGAAGTCAGAAAGTCTTGGAGAAAGAGACACTGATGGATCCAATAAGGCAAGATTTTGGAGAGTTGGTTCCATCCACCCTGAAGGCAAGCTGCGCAAGGAGGGAGTCAGAGTCAAGCTGTCCAGCACTGAAGCTCCAAGGGGTAAAGATAGCTCCGCCAACTTTGGAGTCAAATCCAACACTCCAGAGCTGGTACCAATGCTATGGTTCTGGGAATTGTCAGGCTCCAAAGTACTCAGTGCTGGACCACTCGGAGAGACACCATTGGAGTCAAAAATGCCAGCATCTTCTCATCAGAGGTAGACAACTCATGGACTTTCAAATTTGATTGCTCTGAAACCAAAGGCTGGATTGGAGAAGGAGCTAATAGCAAAGATGTAGCACTAACAAGGATCTCCTGACCCAATGGGGTTGGAACAGGAAGAACTCCTATTTCTATCTGCATCTTGAGAAACTTCCTCATCATCCTGTCCACATCGGCTTTGGTAAGGCTGTTGGAAGATCAAATTGATGAGGCAGTGGATGAAGGTCTTGAATGGTAGAAAAGAGATTGTGCCAAAAAGGGTGATGGGAACCAAGAGGTGATTGGATCTAGAAATAATTGAGTTGAATGGATCTGTGGTGATTTCTTGAATTTAAGTTTCCAACCTGAAGCTGTCGGATATGACTTTTTTGGCTCGTTTAAAAGAAGGCTCAGATAACGGAGCTGAAATAACAGACACCGTCAGAGCCGGAGAACTCTTACAAGATTCTTTTGTATGAGAATCTCCTTTTTTTGTCTAAACTTTTGCGGGTTAACCTCCAGAGGCTGTAGATGGAGGTCTAGAGGGCAGCAAGCCCCTAAGAATCAACTGATTCTTTCGGTCTATCAAAGCACGGATATTAAACTCTTTACAAATATCACAGTCGGAGTCCAGGTGAGAAGGCCCTAGGCAACAAATGCACTTTGAATGTGCATCGGAGTTGGGCATTTTGTGACTGCAGGTCATATATTTTTTAAACCATGAAGGTTTGTCAGACATAATAGGCAGAAATGAGTAGAAGAGTAAGTTAAAAAAATATATTTTTAATAGATAGTAAAGGAAAGGAATTGCCAAGAATGGTAAGGAGAGTACTAAAAAGTACTATAGAGCAACAGGATACTGGCAATGGTATTGAGGTATACTCAGAGTAATGTGAAAAAAAGGGGAAAAAATTAGAGATAACTTTCTAAGATTAAAGAAAGGAAAAGAGCGAAAGATACATAATTTATTGGAATTGTATAGAAAAAGTAGATAACTCACAAAAAATATTACAGCTCACTTAAAAGTTTTCAGCGATCACATCTGAACAATATGGCAGCAAACAAGATCTGATTTATGTAAGGTGACGAGGACATTATGGGTAAAGGGGGAGTTAGAGAGCTTCAGTATTCTATGAGCTGGAAGAAGCAGATGACTCGGATCTGAGGATCAGATCCAAACCCAACAGTTGAAGAAGAATGAAAATGATAACATTAGATTAATATGTTTTATACTAGCATAAATTTTCTGAAGGGTACAAAGTCTGAAACTCAAATACCTGTCATTGTTTTCTGACTTCAGTCTTCAATTATTTTGCCACACATCTGCCAGAAAAATCACAATTTTATGAGAAACAGACCAAAATACGAGGCAAAAATCTGGACATTCTGCGAAAATCTGGACAGTTGAGAGGTATGGCTGGGTCACAGATCTTGATAGCAATTAAAGAGGGAGTTCCTGTTTTCTAGGATTAGACAATCCATTCTAAAAGGCAGTGACTTTAAACTGTTATTTCTTTTCTTAATACATTATGTGAAGCATAATTAATGGAAGTTAAGTATTTGTAAAATAAGCAAGTAATAAGAAAAAAAAAACAAAAGGATGACTAACCTGTCAAAGAAGTAACTTTGTTACTAGTGTATGAATTAGTGACTCCATCTACAATCCCCTTTCCAGGCAGGACTGCAAATACACATATATCAGGGTGCATACTAGACTTGCTCATATACAGGCTCACCATTAGTATGAGTTTCTATAACTTGCTGGCATGGTTTGTCAGGTGTTAACTTTAACTTCAAAGAAATGGCTCAACTTAAACTAATGTAACTAGAAAAAAAAAACAAACAACAGTAATATGGAGTGGGTAGGGAAGCCACAATGAATAGTATGAGTTTATTCAGCTATTTTTAATCCCTCTCTCATCAACTTCCATACTCTCACTTTCTGTTTTTCCATTTATTGTCCTCACCCACTAATCATCCTGCTTTCTCACAGAACTTAAAATCAAAACTTGTGGCTAGCAGGGCAGCAGAATGAGGTGATATTTCTAGAATGGTATAGATGAAGGGGCTCAGATCCCATTGACTTCAGTAAGTGTAGACCCAACATCCCAAGATTGTACCATGAAACGCAGTGCTTGCATGGTTTTTGTGGACTCAGTACATCAAAATGGATCTATATGAAGTTGGGTCAGAAAAGTCTTTGCTATCTTTAGGTAAGCCTGCCACCATAGCTTTCTTCCAGAATGTTAGTGCTTTCCCTCCTTTTATAATCCTGTTAATCAAAATATTCCAGATCTTTTTCACCTTCTTCCTCATAATTTCCAAACTTTCACAGGAATACCACCTGTTTCTGGGGACCTTCCTGAAAATTCATTATATATCACTGTTTTTAACTCATCACCTCCTATTTATTCTCACTCAGGAAAACTTACTAACACCTACTCAACACAACTTTCGACCCAAGCATAGTACACACAGCTCTTCTATCCTTTCTCAATACCATTTCTAAGGCCAGAGATGACCACAAATTTGTCTCCTGTCTTTTCCTTGACCTCTCAAAGGCCTTTGACACAGTCTCCCACTCACTATTAATTAACAAGTTATCTAACCTCAACCTCTCCCCTGATACTGTGGTATGGTTTGAAAGCTATCTCAAAGACAGATTCCAGTCTGTTAGATGGGAAACTGCCTTATCTTCTCCTCTACAAATAAAAATGGGTGTCCCTCAAGGATCCATTTTAGGACCATTGCTATTCAATATCTTCACAAACTTACTTTACACCTCCTGCCAACTCTCCTCCATTATACAATACGCTGGTGACTCCACTGTTTTAACTATAACTAACTCTTACTCAGAACTCCTAACAGCTACCCAGTCATCACTGAACTCTGTTGAAACATGGCTCTCCAATAACCAACTCATACTTAACCCTAAAAAAACAATTCCTACTCTTTCTACCTAAATCAGCAAATCACATTAAGACCTCCTTTACCATCCATTCACTTAATAACACACCAATCATACCTGAATCAAGTTCAAAACTGCTAGGCATCACTATTGATGACCAGCTCAAAATTGATCTCCACATAAATAACTGCATCAGGAAAACCCACCAGAAGCTAGGACTGCTTTACAGAAATAACAAATTCCTTACTCAGGAATCACGAATAGCCCTCACCCATGCATATCTTCTTCCCTGCTTAACATACTGTTCCCAAATGTTTACTAATCTAAACTCCACACTTATTGCTAGACTTCAGACTACATACCACAAAATCATTAGATTTGCAATCCAACAACCCCACAAATCTCACCACTGTCTCTCACTAAAATACTTAAACTGGCTAGAACTGCCTCAACTCTTCCTTCTCTCTCAGCTCCAAACTATACATGCAATCCTATATCAGCCATCCGTTTGTCTAGCCTTACACCCTATCATCTATCATTATGCTCCCACAAGAAATCTCCGTAGCTCTTCTCAAGACCGTCTAAAAATGTATAAGCCTAAATCTAAAGCAGGTCAAAACGTATAAAGCTACCACCCCTCAATGGAATGGAACAAGCTACCTCTTGAAATTCGAACACAGACTCATCCCAAAAAGTTTAAGCTAACACTAAAAGAACATCTTACCAAAAAGTGGATCTGCCAATGCTCAAACCCTCCTTGAAAACTCTCCTTCTCCTCTGACTCTCCTTCTACACTTTTCCCACTCATTAAACTCCTCTCTGAATAGACATCTTTCTGTAAATGTTCACAAAATGCATTTGTTTTTTTTTGCATTTTTTACCTTTAATTATTTGTTGAACTACTATATTGTCACTTCTGCTTTATTTTAACTATTCTAAACCAATTCTGCTGTAACTCCACTTGTAAAATATTTGTGAAAATCTACCATTCTATGTATGTACGGAAGCTTTTTCACCACTTGTTTTTTTTTACACCTGTAACTTGTACCATATGGTTATTAAGGATGTACTGGAGCTTTTCTCCCCGGGCATCTGCTGAAAAAGGGCTTCGGCTCAGCCAGATATTCCCAGTCAACAAATGTAAAATAAATAAATAGTTGTTGAGCTTCATCTGCCTATATCCTTGGCATAATTATCTTCCATAAATACTTCCATTTGTACTCTTTCTTGATTTCCACATTTCTCTTATTATATACATTTTCATAAAATTTCCAGAATTTCTCTAGAACCTCTACAATTCCCTAAGTTTGATGACAACCCTTTCAATGTTCTGTTGCCTAAGTCATCATGCTAAAAGTTTTTGTGCTCTGGAGTTATTATCAGAAACAGTTGCTTAACAGCAATCTTTCTAAACTCATGCATATTTTTCAGATACTCCTTTATTTTCCCTTTAGCACTCTGCATTTGCTCCTCCCCTTATTCTGCAATACTTTAACCTTTATCAGCCCCTCTTAGTAATTTCTATTACTTCTTAATCAAATTTCTTTGTCTTTTATTTTGACCCTATTTTTAAACTCCATTTTAATTTTATTTCATGAAGATATTTCTATCTTCCCTAATAACTTTCCAATAATTTCCAATACCCATTCCTTAAATTTCTCTTTAACAGGTAGGTGGGAAACTGCCAGTGTCTTATTTTTACTTCAATTCCCTGCATTTTTATCTTAGTTTTTATTGGTGCAAGATCAGAAATAGTAATTGGATGCGAGTCAAAGCTTTCAATAAAATAGAATGTTCCTGTGAAACATAATTTCTATCTAGTCTAGCCCAGTTATTGTACCTTGGGGAATATGTAAATTCTGTCTGAGTTCCTACTATTAAAATCTTCCATCTTTCCATACTAAATATTTTCATAAATTTCTTCAGAATCTACCCTCTTTTGTTATATTGTCCCATCTAGGTCCTCCTGATATATCCTCACTACTGCAAATCAAATTCCAGTCTCCACCTATAAATATTCTCTGCTGAAAGCTAATTATTTCTCCCAAAAATCTCTTAAATTCCATAAAAGTAGTTTTTGGTGGAATATAAATACATGCCATGGGAAACCTCCTCCTTGCCAATAGGTCGTTACTACCACATTTTTTTCTTATCTATTTCTATTGGAGCCCCTCTTGCAATTAGCATAATTACACCACTTTTCCTCTGTCCCTGATATTCTGCTGAATATCCATTCTGAAATCTTCTCTTTGTCAAATTCACACACACTTTTCTTTCCAAAACGCATCTCCTGCAGCATTGTTATTTGTACTCTGCTTTTCTTAATATAATTCAATATTCTTTCCTTTTTATCTATACCTGTAGGGACATTCACATTCCAGGATAATATGGACAGCATAGCCATCATGATAAAAAAGCTATTGTTCTTATCTATTACACAATAGTTTTTTGAATGTGTATTTCCAGTGTTTGTGTTGCATTCATATATACTAATATTTGGCAGGGTGATCTTTTGCACTGTTGTTGCGTCTCATCTCCATTTGAACTTATGTCACATTTCCATAGCTCTTTGTTTTAATGAAAGACCTCAATCAAAAGAACTAAATACAAAACAACCCATCCCCTGTTAACTTGGAACCAACACATAGAACTATTTACATCTTAAAAACATTAAGTGTAACCCTCCAAAAGGGGATAATTGCCCCAAATTGATAGCTGCACCAAAATACATCATCTAACCTAAAATTAAGGTTGTCTATGTTAAAGAGCTTGCTACAGCCTGTGCTACTACTTTTTTATTTTATTTAACATTTGTTTAACATTTATTTAGCGGGAAAGTCCGACTTGGAATGAGACAATTTTCAGTGGAGGCCTGATGAGAGATGCTCCAGATGCAAGTCTTTGCAACATTTACTTAACATTGATTGCTGTCTGTTCTTTTCTTATCTCTCTTCTCCTCCCAGATATGAAAAACAGCTTGTATACCTTCAAAAAACATTAACTTTAAGCCCTAAGAAAAAGTACACTGGCTTTCTTTAAATTAAAGTAACCTGTACACTCTCCCATTAACTGCATTAAAGTATTAAGGCTGCTAGGGAGAGAATTACCTTTTATTCACTTCCCATAATTTCAGATTTAATTTTTTCACTGAATTGCATGCCACTGTAAAATTTGCACTTCCCTCAGCAAAGAATACTCAGACCTCTCAAGATTAACTGCTTGCACCTTCAAACAGCTTGTCTCCATGGAAATGTACTCAGCAAAATGTTTTTGTAAATTTCACTCAGGAAAGGAAGGCACAGCTGCCCTCAGCTGCAGGCCTCATGACTCAATTGAACATTTGCCAGTGGAAAACAAACAAGCTAATACCTTTGTAGTTGTAAGATGCTTAGCATTTTCATGGATTTCATCATCCAAAACCCAAACATTGGTAGTTTGAGCAATGCAGGGAAACAAAATTAGGAGTCTGGGCAAAAAAGCATTCCAGAGCTTTAATTCCAACTGAAAAAGGGAGTTTTTAATCCTGAAAAGGGTGAATGCTAGAAGCTGAAAGTCAAAAACAAAACCATAAAAAAAATAGTGGGGATAGAGAGATGGAGGCAGATGCTACTGCAACAGTGATCATTCAAACATCTACTGTTACAGTAAGTTTACTTATATAATTGTAATATGTTCACTTGATCACTGCTGCAGTAACTTTAGCTATATGGGTAGACTACCATAGCTTATACTGACTTGGAGGAGGAGAAAGAATGTGGGTCTAGCAGCCCCTAGAGAACAGTCCTAGCAAAGTCTGGTCTACGCTTGGAGAAGGAATATAATTTGTAGTGCTTTGTAAAGTTATGTTCTGGTAGCTGTCGCTTAATGTCTAGGATAGGTTCTAACCCATTGAATGTTAAGTGACTAGGATGTTAAGCGAATACTATATACTTTACATTGTGCTTTGCTTAACATCCTTCTGTACAATGTCTGACTGCATTTACATCCGCTTAACACAGTACGGATGCAAATGCGGTTAGATGTTGTGTGGAGGGACATTAAGTGATGCACAGCTGTACAGGGACAAACTTGCTGCTTCTAGAATATTTCTTGAATCCACTTTTTTCCAAAAAGCCACAGATGAAGCCAAGGCCCTGGTACAGTGGGCCTTGACCCTGCCTAGCATTGTGCTATTGTGGTGGGTATAACAAAAAGATACTAACATGAGACAACCATTTGGAGAGTCTGCTTTGACACATGTTGTCTTTTTGTCTTACCTTAATAAGAAATTAATAACTGCTCCGAGTTTAGCGTTTTACTTCTGTCAAGGTAATAGCCATGTTGTCTGTGGAAATCAAGGTAAAAGATTTTCTCTCATGTTTAGGTTCTGGAAAGAAAACAGGGAGAAACCCCGTTTTTTATGGTAAATGAAATCAGGTTGGCCCACTGTAAGAACCAGCTTCTCGGACACTCTTCTTGCAAAGGTCCAAGCTATCAGTAGGTTAAGAATCCCAAATTAGCCTGACATCTCTGGTATGCAACACCCATTTTAAAAACATTTTAACATGGAAATGTAATGAAAGGGGAATATCCATGGGCAGACATGCTGAAAGGGCTGACAAGTGTACCTCGACAGAGGAATAAGAAAGGCCAGGGGAAAATAACTCACACAAATATTGTAGAACCAGAAAAATACTAATATTAAAACGGTCCTGATTTTGTCTTGGCACCAATTAGAAAATATTTTCCATGTGATAATACATATGATTTCTTAGTAGTAGGTTTCTTTAGCATTTATAAAGGGGAAGAAGGCACTACAAAGTGCAGAGGGGTTCCGTTGAAGGAGATCTGTTTAACAAGGGGCACAAGTACTTGGAGTCTCTGGCCAGAGAAAGTGATAAGATGTGCAGGACAAGATAGCATTGCTTTCAGATGATATAATTCTTTATATCTTATTCACGGTTCATTATACAAAGTGCTTGAAATATTGCAAAAATGTAATCAGTTACTACAAGATAAACAAAATTAAAGCAAAGGCTATAGTGCTAAATTACATAATATGTGATGTGGTACAGAAATATCGGTTTCTTTTGGGGAATGCAAGGAATGAAGTGTTTGGGAATGCTGATAAAGGAGGAAATTAAACAGGCTACTAAGGAAATGTACAACACAAAAGATCATTAAAAAACACTGGCAGTAGAAAATAATGATAATGGATAAGGAGAGTAAAATTCAAGTGATAAAATATTTTTGGTCCCACTATGTTATACACAATGAAGGTATATTTTTACCAGCTATAAGAGGGGATATGGGATTCCATTAATAAGGATATAAAAAAGCTTATATTACCAAAAAAAAAAAAAAAAAAAAAAAAAAAAAAAAAAAAAAAAAAAAAAACAGGGATGGATAAGATTACTCGATTTAAAATGATACTATAAGTCAACACAATTAAGGTTAATGTATTACCTAGCTCAAAATCAGACCTATGCAACAAAACAGAGAATCATGATGGCGAACCATGAGAAGACCACAAGTAAAAGGGAATGCATGGAGTTCAAGTTACAAATAGAAAAGGAGGGCAACAAATATGTCCAGCAATATATATTCTAGGCTGCAAAGAAAGCATGTGAAAGACTGGAGAAATATGATAATTCCCAAAGTATACACTGCTGACAAACTAGTGAGAAAATCATGGCTAGTGCAACAATAAACTTGAAAAGACACAAGGAACTTAAATACTAGGAGAAAATAAGAAATGGTACAGAAATATGAAACTGGGACAATGTGAGACAGATCTCTGGAGCCTGAATCCTCTCTACACTAAATACCAGACTGCTCTGGAGCCCGAATCCTCTACACTAAATACCAGACTGCTCAGTTTGTTATCAGGGGTGTATTTTTGAAAGGCATTGTGAGTTTCAGTGCATTTACAAGGAATGTGAGCTTCAAATGAAGAGAAGTTTACTGTTGTTCATGTTAAGTCTGTATTCAATGTGCAACTGTTTTGTTTAGTAAATGCTTGCATGAGTGTTTGTGCTGTAAAATTCAAAAGTAGTGTTAGTAGCAGAACAGGTAGCATATTTGCTTTTAGCATAGAAGGTTGTTGTGCCCTACTCCCACACCATGTAGATGTATTGCTGACACTGTGGTACACTTTAAGAAGGGATGGAGGTGCTGCACTCTTGAGTGTGCCCTCCTTTGGATGAGATGCCTAGTAACTGTGAACCTGTTGGTGTGCCAGCTATTTTCTATTGCAATATTACCAGCTTACAATTTTTTCATGCAACATAGGCAATTTATTCTTCAAGGGCAGCAGGAACTGAATTTGTAGATAAAATATTGAAATGTAGAGTTGTTTGGCAACAGCAACCTATTCAGTAGTTCGAGATATTTTTAATGTGGAATTATTCAGATGACTTTTACTTCTATACAGACTATGCATGTTGACTGATATTGGTAGACTGTAATGATAGAAGTTTGAATGGCTTTTTATAGTTGAAATGTTCTGAAATGGGTTGTTTTGTCATTATTTGTTCATCTGTTTTGTTTCATTGCTTACTGGAAAAATGTTCAAAACTACAAATTTAAAGACACTAAAAAGGTGTGGAAGAGGTCTATGATTAAAAACAGCCCAACGGTAAACTTAGCTATTGTCCAGAATCATTTTCTTTGAAAGTAGGTTTCAATGCAGTTTCAATGAGAGTTTCAAGGGCAGAGAAGTTTACTGTTATTCATGCAAAGTTTGTTTTCATTGTGAGACTGTATTGTTTTGTTTAGCAAATGGTTAACAGTGTTTGTGCTACAAAATTTGAAATAAACATTTTAAATTAAATCCAATATCTATAATTACTATAAAGTAAAGAAGAAAACAGAATGCACACTTACAGACTTCAACTATATTTATAGTAACTAGGGAGAAATAGCCAAGTAATGGGTTACTGGAACATCTTGGGGGGCGTCCATTAACCTGCCTAGGCCCTGTTTGACCATGATCCGTCTCAGTATCCAACTATATAACCTAGCTGCTAGAAGTGTGTGAGAGATGATCTTGGGGAAGGGCTGACTACCAGGAGCCAAAACTGAATAAAGAAATTCAATTCATTCTTGACAAGACTGGGATACTGACAATTGTTCTTGTTAGGGATTTGCAATACAAATGGCTTGTTAGGGATTTGCGATAGAAATGGTCCATGTATATGCCACCAAGCATTACATTAATCTCTTAGTACTGCTTGCAAAAAATTTAAACAAGTAAATGGCAGTAGGGAATATCCCCAGATAGTCAAGACTTGGCAATGCTGATCAATGAACTTATGGAATGGGGACTTGCTGCAGAAAAACAGAAATTAATGCAAAGAATACAAGACAAATTTCGGATATGAAATACAGTTACTGAAAATCACATAAGATGCTGTCAAAGAAAACATCTTAGTTTTGTTTTACTTCAGAGACATACATTGATTGCCAATTACTGGTAGCATAATCAAAAGTTTAGCATATCTAATTTAAAGTATCGTCATGTTTTACAGTGAAAATATTACCTCTGTGTGTCATTTATAACAGCTGAATAAATTAATGTTTAACAACAAAAAGTTAAGAAAATAAAAGTAATACTATTCCAGAGTCAATGGATGTATCAATAGCATTCAGAAAACAAACAGTACAAAATAGCAGTTGTCATTTTTTGTGAATAATTATGGTAAAAATGTTAAGTATGACATGTAAAAAACTTTAAAACAGTGGCCTCCTCAGCAGAAAATATGATGTAAATCTGCTAATTTTCTTCATATGTATGAATTAAGGAAAAATCCTTCCCTATGCCTAAAGCAACCTATGAGTCATAATAATGATTGGAAAATGAACCTAAAACCATCCTGTGGAGTATAGAAATTATTTTTTATGCTGTTTAGTATCACAGTTCATCATACCCTGCAGTGACTTCTTGGTGTGGATACAGTCAAAATGGCTTTCATAAAAGTTCAGATTATTTGATTAAAACAAAAGAAAACATCTAACCAGAAACACGCAAATCATTTCCAGATGTTAGACAACAAACTGCTGAGTGCAGAAAATGTGCATTTGCTAACACACATCAATAAAATGTAACACAATTTTAAACTGAAAAATGGTAAAAAAGTTTTCATCTGAAAATGACACCGCCTCTATAAAACATAAGTCAGCCATTGTCTGCTTGAGTTTCATTATTTTTCAGTAGTGTGGTTCAAATTAGTTTGAGGTTGTGAAAAGCTGCTCTGAAATTTCTAACATCCAGATACTATTTACTAAATACTTAAAGGACAACAACAAGCATATGCAAAGTTCATCTCACCACACTCCAACATCCTTGCTTTCAATTAACTAATAAGAGTAGTGCATATAAAGAATGCATCCATCCATCCACAAGCCCTTTCTCTCATGTTTGCACTTCAACAGTGACAATCATCTACAGCCAAGCTTTAAACCGTCAGGTGGCTGCATGACTTCATGAAATGAATCATTCCTTATTGAGAGAAGGGTATCAATGGGAAAATGTTGTGTGTTTATATGATATTTTCGCTTTCTTTTTCTGTACTCAATCTTGTTTACATTTATTTCTGATGTTCTATTGCCTCCCAACATAGATAATGCCAATGTAGGAAGTTCCAACATGGAAAAAGTTAGGCCCAATATGGAAAAGCACAGATAAGGGGTCTGCTGATTCTTAGCAAGCAAAATAATGCAAAGGTCTTCAGTTTTAATTGGTTGGTGGCTATAGTTTAATAGATACAAAATATTTTGCCTAGAAGCAATAATAATATAAAAGACTAGAGTTTCTTGTGCTCAAGGAAGACAAGAGCTTGATTGCTTAGTCTCCCACATACATGTGTTTTTACAATAAAGGAGATCATTTTATTCTGCTTAACTGTGTTAAATTCAGTTATTTTTGTACCATAACAGTTTGGTGCCATGAAGTCTCAGTCTGTGTGAATCATTTGTGAGTTGCTGCAGCAGAAATCACCTCTGGGACTTGACAGGTTGTTTGTCTGGTGTATAAATTTGCACTTTCTGCAGACATGAAATCTCTACAGGTAAGTTTTGCTAAACAAGTTTTACAATAGATTATTAAATTGCATGAGAGTTGGCTAAACTTGTATGAGAGCAGGTTACAATACGTATACTTCATATGTGAGTGGGTTCTAATCACAACAAAGAAAAACAGATCCTTCTTTGTACGAGACTGGATGTAATCACATACACAAACAAGTATGAGAGTGGGTTTTTAATCAAAGTTGCATACTATTACAGGAGACTAAAGAAGTAATGTATCCAAGTCGGTAATGTTATCATTGTATTGAAATTATAATGGGTGTAAATGCAGGTGCATTAAAAGAGCCGAGTTTGGGACTCTGGTCTGATGCATGTTTAATAACTATGGCTGAGACAGCAGTAATTAATTGGTAAAGTGGTCTGAGCTCAATAAAAATGATAGCACTCTGCAGTTCTGACAAGGTTAATTTAGAAAAGCTTAAAAAGAAGCCAAAAGGAAATAAAAAACCTGCCTCTTGTTGGACAGCTTTTAATGACCATCAAGAAGAATCTAAAATAATTAATTAATTAATTTAATTAATTGATCTGATTGTAGTGGATGTCTTTGTAAATACTTTAGTTGTTTTGTTGAATATTATAATAATACCTATTTTTAATTACTTGTATAAAATTGTTATGATATTTCTCTTATATGTTAAAACAATAAACCTGTTTTGAAAAAAAAAAAAAAAAAAAAAAAAAAAGAAGAATCTAAAAATAAGTAAAGGAATCTCTAGTTAGAAGTTTAAGATAAAATTTAGCTAGATTAAAAAAAAAGCTGCCGGTAGCTAATAGAACAGTAAACACATTACAGAAATGTTCAGAACTTAGCATCTTCATCTTTTGAAGCAGCTAGAAAAGTTAAAAGTAACTCAATCTAATTAGTTTGATGATGAATGAATGGCCTCTAATTTCTTCATCTCTCCCTTATGACCATTTAACTTCCTATGAAGTAGATAGCTATTCCTTTCTGGGAGAGCAGGTAGGGTACAATTTGCAGATAGCCCTCCTACTATTTCTTCCAATAATTCTGTCCATCCCCAAGGATCAATTTACAACACTGGGTTTCAACAGCAGTGACAGCAATATGCTATTTCACATTTTGATCAAATGTTAATGAGAATAGCAAAAAAAGGGGTAGGCAGTTACATCAAAAACACAAGCATGCATCTGGGACAAAACCCATAGGTAAATTAAAATTTAATAACAATAAATGTGCCCCTCCTAAAACAAATAATCTAAGCATACCTCTCAACCGTACGGTACCAAATTCATTAGTATTTACTGGTTCTTAGGGCAAAATAATGGGGTGCCATGAATGTCTGAGTGGCTCCTTCAATTTCTGATATGTATTTTTTTACAGTTAAGTAACGGCATCATCACACATCACCAACGTGCAGGGGCATGCTTGAGGACATCAGCTTCATGAGGCAGTGTCTGACTGCCTGTGCCTATCTGACTCAAGTCTGATATGAGAAGAACCCAACCCAAGCAAAACTAACAGGACTATCTGCAGGAAAATTATTTTGACCACCGTGTTGCAACTACACTACAACAGTAAAGTGAGGACCTTAATTAAAGTGAAGTTAACAGAGCTTTAGATGCCGGTACTTCTGCCACCACTGTAGAACTTTAATTTTATTAGAGCTGGACTGCTGTAGGGAAAAGAAACTGAGCCAGAAACAATTTTATACATGGTAACCAGAGGTAATCTTGTACCTGTCATGGTATTTGGATAATAAAACAGTATTTGGACAATTAAACATCTCCTGGGTACTTGGCCTGGACCCTTATTTGGTTCTCCACAGCAAACTCAATTGTTAATCTTGTACCTGTCATGATGACTATTTATTGGCATACTATGTGTAGAGTTCTTGTATCTTCATTGCTACTGATCAGGGTTGCAAGATTTCCAACTGGCCAGGTAGGGACAAAAAAAAAAAAAAAAAAAAAAGTGAGGACTATAAAAAAAATAAAAAAAAGGTCTTCCACGTCTTTAATGCGGAACATCAGAGTTCTGCATTGAACAGAAGTAGCTCTGTGTGTTTATTTTTTTATTTGATTGGCCCGGGCCAATCAAAACTAAATAAACAAAGAGCTACTTCTGTTTAATGCGAAACATTGCAGTTCCGCATTAGACAGAAGTAGCTCTGTTTTGCAATGTTTTGATTGGCCTGTATACTGGTATACGGGCTAATCAAAAATCGCTAAACACGGAGCTACTTCTGTTTAATGTGGAACATTGCAGTTCCACATTAAACAGAAGTAGCTCTGTTTTGTGATGTTTTGATTGGCCCGTATACGAGCCAATCAAAAATCGCTAAACACGGAGCTACTTCTGTTTAATGCGGACCATCACAGTTCCGCATTAAACAGAAGTAGCTCTGTTTTGCGATGTTTTGATTGGCCCGTATGCCAGTATATGGGCCAATCAAAAAAAACAAAAACAAAGTGGAGGCTGCCCGGGATTTAAACCGGCAGTGCAGGACTCGGGATCAGGCTGCTGATCTCGGGACAGTCCCGCCCAAATAGGGACGTCTGGCAACCCTGCTACCGATGATGACGACTATGTAAATTGCATAAGCAAAACATAAATACTTCATGGGAAAAAAGTGGGAAAAAGCAAAAAAGATGGCAGTCTGTCGAACTTTGCACGAATAATATATCTCGTTTCCAGTATGAACAGAAGCCAGTAATTACAGCGGTGCAAGTAAAAAAGCAAGAGGGTGGAACAGCTGCTAGAATGAGTTTTATTATTATTTTTCTTTGCTCCACACTGAAAGTGGCACTAGGAAATTCAGTAAGTTGTTTCTTAGTTTTTTGAACATTTTTTGGCATTTTTTTTCTTTGCAATATAACTTTATCCCCTAGCATGAACTACATCCAATCATTTTGTGTTGTACAGTATGCTGAAAAAAAATCAAACCACTGTGTGTAGTAAAAAAAGGCACAAGCACCAAAACTTCGAAGATTTAATCCACACAATTTGCACAGACTGAGTGCTTTCACCAGCAACCTGGTTTCATCAGAGTCATAAAACACAAAAAAATAACCACATTTAAATACCCACTACCCATCTGAACTCCATTAACTTAATTACATTACCTTAAATACTAAATTAATCAATTAAATACCACTTTAAACACAACCAATGAGCAATCAAAAACATGTATTTTATATCTTTAAAACACTTCCAATATATAATTGATACTGCATCTTGTATAAATAACAACATACTGTAAAAATAAAAATAAACAATACATAAACAATATATAAAAATACATGACTACTACCCATCAATTAAAAAATGTGTACTTTTGTGTATGTAGTTCTATCAAACAATTGGTAATATTTTCAATAATGATTTATCATTCACAATCAATGTATTTAACATCTAAAATAGATGTAGAAACTCCCTACTTAAATACTTTACCAAGGTATGATTAATATTAAATCATACTAGCTATATGTTTCAGTTGGGGTTTTAATGAAATAGACTCATTGAGGCCTGGATATCTCATAGCATTCAACCTAATCTGCCATTCCATCTCAAGCATTGCAACTCTATTGTCGATGTCACACTTAGAGTTTGGTTTCACCCTATCTATAATAAAAAATAAAAATTTATTGAAATTAACACATGCCTTTGTGTGTAAATACAGTGCATTGTGTTCATCATTCCTTTTAATAGAACTATTGTGTTCACTTATTCTTTCCTTTAAACTTTGTGTAGTCATGCCAACATAAAAAGCTTCACATGACATACACGAGGCAATATAAACACAATTCCTGGTGTTACAATTACACAGACCTGGACTAGCAATCGTACGTTTGTAACCTGCAACACATAAATAAGCCCCTACTGCAATAAATCTACATCCTTTACAAGCACCGCATTTACTCATTCGGGACCTTGTGTGACCATTACCTTCTTTTTCAAGGATATTCTTCAGATTTTTTCCTTTTCCAAATACTATGACTGGGGCATTTCCCAAAATCCTTTTGGCGTCACGGCACAGGAAATATTCCCATAGGTTCCTTAAGCTTGTACAAAGCTCGGTTGCCTTTTCGTTGTATCCAAGTATAAACTTTGGACCATCCATCTGAGTATTGGTATCATTACCCCCACTAAACTTAATTGCCCCATGTCCCCCACTTTTCAAAATCGGGGTATATTTGTTCTTTCTTTTTCTATATATTTCTTTCTTAATACTAAGTAATAATGTTAACGGATATCCTCTTTCTAGAAACATCCCAATCAATGTGTACATTTCTTTCTTGAACAGCCCATCATTACTGATGAGCCTAGATATGTGAACCATCTGACCCTTGACTACTCCTTTCCTTTGATGGAACGGATGACAACTTGTATAATGTAACATCAAATTAGAGTAGCTAGGCTTCCTATATATAGTACTAACCAAACCCTGCACAGATTTAGATATAGTGATGTCCAAGTAGTTCACCTCCTCCATATTCCAAGTGTAAGTAAACCTAAGAAATTCAGTGGTGTTACTAATATAAGAGATAAATTCAGCCACACTCTCCTCATTTCCCTTCCATAATATTAGCAAACCATCTAGAAATCTGCTATACAGGACAATATTGTCCTTAAAACTTGATTCAAGGATGTAGAGCCTTTCCCATGCTAAAAGCACTAAATTAGCATAAACAGGGGCACAACGTGCACCCATCGCTACACCAGTCAACTGGTGAAATAACTCACCCTCAAATTGTATATAATTGTTACTTAAAATAAGCTTCATAAGTACGTGACAATTTCAATCCTTTCCTTGTCAAAGCTAGGGCTAACCAATAAACTACTGTAAAACAATTCAAGGCCCGTTCCATGCGGAATCACAGAGAACAGATTGATCACGTCTATGGTTAGAAAACCAAAAGTATTAACATCCATGCTTTGTACTTCTCTAAGCCTCTCCAAACAATGCCATGAGTCTTTAAGGATATGTACAGCATCCTTAAGTGCTTTTTTACAAAAGTGGTCAACAAAAGCTGCCATTGGTTCTGTTTTTGACCCCTTAGCTGATACTATTGGCCTAAATTGTAGATGCTCCATTCCCTTATGCACCTTGGGTATCCCAAATAACTTAGGCATTTTGGGATGTTTGACTGTGAGGTAGTCAAACTCAATCTCATTGATCACACCCTGGTACAATGCATCAAGTAAGAACATGTCAATCTTAATGTAAGCTCTATTGACCTCATTAATCGATGCTCTAATATATATATCTTCATCCCCTAGCATCTCAAACATGTGACCACTATAATCTATTTTGCTCATGATGACCATACCCCCTCCCTTGTCGGGCCTCATACATCTATATTGATTCATTGTTGCAAAGTCATGCAAGACCTTTCTCTCTCCTTCAGATAAATTGTCTTCTTCACCAGACTTCTGTGAACATATTCTCCTAAAATCATATTCCACCATTTGTTCAAATACACTAATTTCTACATTTGAGGGGGGCACAAAAGTACTCTCTCTTTTTATTGTTGTTGAACTCAACTTATCCACAGGTGAAACCATCCCAGGTCTAACAGTGGAAAAATACAGCTGTAAGTTTAATTTCCTCATAAAAAGCTTTAAGCTTATTAAAACCTGAGCTATGTCCAGTCTAAAATTCGGTACAAAATTAATACCTTTACTGAACAGTTCAAAATAGATGTCACTAATAACCAGCTCAGTATAATTATAAATCGTAAAGCCTCTGTTTCTTAAAATTTCATGTTTCAACGAGGGTACTTTATCATAAAAATCACTGATAGACAAATCAAAACCCACCTCATTAATAGTGTCTACATTGTCATCCAGTGTAAGGTTGCAATCAAGATTGGTTGTTGCCACTTCCCTATTGGGAATACAACCCGTGTTATCCACATTAAAGACATTCCCACATGGGTGTTGCCCAAACACTAAAAGTGCAACTTCGTTACCATCAAAATCAAAACTTGACACATCATTAAAAAATGTATTTTGCTCATTGGTTGTCAACTTATTACAATCCTGACCATTGTCCAAATTGTTACTGTTTTCACTTACATTATCTACAAATTGATCCCCAGTAGATATTAAATCAGACCCAAAATCAAAAAAGACATTGAAGTCCACATGCAAGTCATTGCTTAGAATCGTCCCGGACGATTCATTCCCCTCCTCGTAGAATACTGGTACGGGGCATTCCTTGTTTGTGGCACTTTGGTCATCAGCCTTTCCGACCTGCGCGGATAAACCTGCGAGTCTAAAAAAAAATCTTCCTCGTCATGAAATGGTTCCAAATTAACGTCTGATACACTACCAGAGGTAACCCCCTCCATTGTATGAACTACAGGATAGTTAGCTTTCTGCCCCAGAGGGTAAGCTACCCGGTTCTTATAATCCACAGTGTCTCTGGCCAATTTCTTATGCTTTACAGCCCTATTTTTGGACACAAATGCCTCAATATTTTTTACCACTCTTTCAAAGTTAGTTTTGTTTTGGAAGAATAACAGGTCCGATGTTATACTTATGTTTAACCTGTTAATTTCTTCCCGTGTTTTGATTAATTTATTGTTGTTGTTACGAATAGTTATATCTAAAAGCTCCATACCTGTTTTTTCGAACAGCTCAACTAATTCACGAAAGGCGTCTGAATCCAATTCTACGCCCATCTGCATTTTCCATACCCGTAAACCCTTGGGTATTTGCTTAAGTTCCCTTGATTTTGTTAGAAACAAACTGTCAAGCTGCATTGCCCTATATTTTTTACAGAGCTTCTCGTATTTAAAAATTTGCTCTTTGAGTGTCGAGTAGTACTTCTTGTCCACGTTACAACCACTGCTATTCCCTGGTAAACCCATTCCAACGTCAAAAACTGGCGCCTCGAACCAAGATGACAGGTCTTGCATCTTGGCGATTTTCACTGACGAGGAAGGCGGCGCTGACCCTGCCACCTCTACCACATCCTGATTTTGTTGTGAACTGCCCACCACTCCACTATAAGTGGTGGAATTATTAACCCTCTGTCCTGGAGTGATGGAGCCAGGCGAATGCAATGTGTAAAGTTTCATTTGCGAGTCCGTAGGGCTGTTGCCCTGTTCTCCTCTATTATCACGCTTCCCTTCGCTGTACGCTTTAACCAGTTTATCTATCACAGCAGTTAACTCCTGCAGAATAACCTCCATGTCTCGGCACACTACGCCTTCTCGCACCAACACTGGGTCGAACCAGCACAATAAACAACATAAAAAAGAACCAATACAGGATCAAACTTAAACACTGAAAAAAAATCAAACCACTGTGTGTAGTAAAAAAAGGCACAAGCACCGAAACTTCTAAGATTTAATCCACACACTTTGCACAGACTGAGCCCTTTCACCAGCAACCTGGTTTCATCAGAGTCATAAAACACAAAAAAAATAACCACATTTAAATACCCACTACCCATCTGAACTCCATTAACTTAATTACATTACCTTAAATACTAAATTAATCAATTAAATGCCACTTTAAACACAACCAATAAGCAATCAAAAACATGTATTTTACATCTTTAAAACACTTCCAATATATAATTGATACTGCATCCTGTATAAATAACATACTGTAGAAATAAAAATAAACAATACATAAACAATATATAAATACATGACTACTACCCAACAATTAAAAATGTGTACTTTTGTGTATGTAGTTCTATCAAACAATTGGTAATATTTTCAATAATGATCTGTTCAAGAACTATAAACTTGAAATAGTGACCTGGGTGAAGGATGATATGTTTGGCTAATGCATTTGTAATATTACATTTATCTATATCATAAATATGTTGATAAATGAGGGTTCTAAAAGCATTTTTGTTTTTTCAATATAGAAGCACATACAGGTCTGACAAACGCTGGCATAAATGACTTTTTTGCTGCCACAATTATATTTCTGAAATAATCTAACCCATCCATAACCTTTGAGTAAAACCATGTCTCCCTCTAATATTATTTCAAGTTTATAGTTCTTGAACAGATCATCATAGACGAAAGGGGCAGCCCTATTGACCATTTACTGGAGTATAAAGAACTATTATGGCAACTGAGGGTCAATGCCACCACTAGCCCAGGGCTCAATGATATGGTTTCACTTAGCAGCTTTTTAAAATTAAAAGCAGACTTCTGCATTTAAATATTCCATGTTTTTTACAACCATGACAAGAATGTTATTGATTTTATTTGTTCTTGGTTATAAAAATATAGTTACAAAGAGATACAATACTTATGGTCAAAATGTACATGACTTGCTAGTAAAATGCATTAAGGGAGCCTGTACCTTTAAAAGTGGATGTACTTTTTATAGTCTTTTTAATTGATTTATTGCACTAGTTATATAAGATTCAGTGTGTAACTTGATTTTATTCTGAAGAAGTCATAGTTAAAAATTGACGAAAGCGCTCAACAAAATTTTACTTTTACTTTCCTGGTCGTCCAGTTTGCTTTGCATTTTCTTAGTTTTGTTCATTACAAATAGGACCGAGTCCCCAGTTACTTGAGTCTTGGGTGGTTCTAACAAAGGATATTCCTGAGCACCATAGAACCAAAAGATGCTCATCCCCTGGAGGCCAAATCCAATTTGTAATGAGATATGAAGGTATGAGGTCTTGCCCAATTGGCTGCTGCGCATACATCATCTACAGAGGCTCTGGAATGAAAAGCTACAGAAGTAGCCATGGATCTGGTAGAAAAAGCCTTTATTCTGGAAGGTAAGGGTAGCTTATTCTGTTGGTAGATAAAGGTAATGACGTTTCTAAGCCAAGAGGATAAAGTCACTTTGGAAACAGGTTTACCCAATCTGGGTCCTGCAAAGGCCACAAACAATTGGTCTGTTTTCCTGAAAGATTTAGTCCTGTCCAAATAACAACAAAGCTGCCAGTGCACATCAAAGGTGTGCAAAAGGTACTTCCCTCTATTTGAATGCCTTGGGAAGAAAAACAGCAGATCAACAGAGTAGTTAATGGAAAAGACAGAAATAACCTTGGGCAGGAAAGAAGGGTCAGTGCGAAGTGACACCCTATCCGTGTGGAAGATCAAGTAAGGACTCTTGACACTCAAGGCCTGCAGCTCAGATACTCTTCTTGCTGAGGTGAGCACTACTAGAAGTACGGTTTTCCATGACAAAAATTTCAAATCACATGAATCAAAGGACTCGAAGGGAGAGCCTGTGAGAGACTGAAGCACCAGAGTCAAGTCTCAGGGTTCTAAGGGAGGCTTGACCAGTGGTTTAACATGTAATACTCCCTTCAAAATGGTCTTGCATAGGTGGTGTGACATAACTGAAGAATTATCAAGACCATTATGAAAATTGGCGATAGTTGCTAAATGTACAGTAATCATTCAAGCTAAGGCTCCTGCATATAGAAGAGTAGTCAGGTATTGTAGAATATTTTGAATAGGCATAGAGAAAGGGTCTAAGTTCTGGTCTTTGGCCCAAATAGAGAACCTAGTCCATTTACTAGAATAAACCTTTCTAGTGGAAGGTTTGTGTGAGGCCAGAATTATTTCACGAACAGGAGATGGGATGTCAGGCAGCCTGGCAATCACTGGAAGTGGAGAAATCAAGCTGTGAGCTTGAGACTGTGCAGGTTCGGGTGAATCAATCCCTGAGGATGGGATAACAGGTCCTGGGAATGATGATCCAGGATCCACGGGCTGTGAATCAGATGAGGCCACAGAAAAGGGAACCAGACTTGACGTGTCCAGTAGGAAGCAACCAGGATCACTTTGCTTTTCAATCTCTGAGCTTTCTGGAGAAATTTTGGAATGAGGGGAAATGGGGGAAAGGCATACAGAAGACCCGGGGGCTAATCATGTGTTAGAGTGTCCATCGGTGGTTCCCCCTGAGGGGGGGGGGGGGTCAAGGCAAAATAGCTCCTGCATTTGTAGTACAGGGGGAAGTGAACAGGTAGCAGCAAGGCTTGCCCCAATGTTGGAAGATCCAATCTGCTATTACAGAGTTGAGGGATCACATGTGAGGCATCAGGATGTTCCTCCTCAGATTGTCTGCAATAAGGCTGGAACTCCCAGGGATGGGTGTTGCTATAATAAAGTGATTGGAAACTATCACCCAGTGCTAAATCCTCATGGCTTTCTAACAAAGGGGGTAAGATCTGGTTCCGCCTTGCTTGTTGACCAGATGACTGACATGTTGTCTGACTGAACTGCAATGGTCCCTGAGGGTAGGGATGCATGGAACGCTTGCAACGTTAAGAGAACTGCCCTCAGTTCCAGGAAACTTAAGTGCAAGTTGGCCTCAATGGGAGTCCAGGTGCCTTGGACAGTCTTAACCTGAAAATTCTCCCCCAACCTAACAGTGAAGTGCCGTGGTCATCATGGTCGTAGGTTGGAGAAGACAGAAAGGTCAACACCAAAGATTCTTTTGTGGCTCCATCCACCACAGCATTTCTTCCTTGCAACGGTTTGTAAGGCGTATCATGTGGTTGAGGGGTGGGTTAACACAGACCATTGTGCGGAAAGGAGCCACTGCAGGATTCTCATGTGCAGTCTCGCCAGTGGTACTAAAGTAATGGCAGCTGCCATGGAGCCCAAGAGTTGCAGTACAAGACGTGCTGGTACAAACATGTGAGGAAGAAGGTCTTGAATTTGGTGTCTTACTTTCAAAAGCCTGTGAGGGGGGAGAGAAGCTTGACAGGATGTTGTGTCGAAGACCACTCCAATAAATTCCAGTGTCTTTGTTGGGGACATCTGAGATTTGTCTTTGCTGATTGTAATCCCCAAGCGGAGAGCGAGACCTTGAGTGTAAGAGAGGCTGCAGACTAGGAGATTCCTGGTTGGAGCAGTAAGGAACCAGTCATCTAGATTGGGAAACACCTGGAATCCTTGTAGTCGAAGATGGGCTACCACAACTGCCATACATTTGGTGAACACTCAGGGGGGTTGTCAAGAGACCAAATGGCAGTGCCCGGAACTGGTAGTGATTGGCTCCCAATCCAGAAGTGGAGAAACCTCCGGGAGTGGTGATCCATCTTTATGTGGTAGTACGCATCCTGTCGATCTGTAGAGCACATCCTATTGTCCCTCCCTTGGAAGAGAAGAATGGACTGTACTGTGACCATCCGTAATTTCTGAGGTTTGATAAATTTGTTCAGTAGGCTGAGATCCAGGATTGGTCTCCAGTCCCCTATCTTTTTTGGCACCAAAAAGAACCTTGAGTAAAACCCAGATGATGTCTGTTCTGGTGTGACTGGTTGGGTGACTCTTTTTCTTAGCAATTTTTCTATTTCTAAGGCTGCTAATTCCCTTTGATTGGGTGGTACATCGGGGATTCATTTGACGGGTCTGGGAGTTAAGTCGAATGGTATTTGGTAGCCTCTGGATATTATTCTCTGCACCCAAACATCAGTAGTAATAAGATGCCAGGCTGGTAGATGCAGAGAAAACCAACCCCAACTGCATCCAGAGGAAAGCAATCGGGCCGCTACTCTGGAGCGCTGATAGGGTCTGCCAGAGAAAGAATCTCTGGCTCCCTGGTTATGTGGACCCCCTCTACCTTCAAAGGGGCATCTTCCATACGAGTTGCCCCCTCTGCCCTGGGGGGAATATTCACCATGAGTGTCACGAAAGGATCCTTGGGATTTCTTAAACCATATCGTTCCTCCCTTCTGGTTCCTGGAGTAGGACCTTTGGGAGTTGGAAAAGCATATGCCCACAGCAGACAAGGTCTTTGCATCTTTCTCACTATGTGCAAGTGTCTCTCATACCTTGGGTCCAAAAAGTGCAGATTCGTCGACAGGTGCATTGACGAAGGAAGACTTAAAGGGGTCTGCGAAGTCACACAACCACATCCAAGCATTATGTCTCATGACAACACCAGATGCGGCAGCTACAGCTGCCCCCTCAGTGGTGTGAGATATCAAATGCATTGAGGAGTTTGAGATGGATTCAAGGGTAGCTAGCTGTGAGACGACAGTGTCAAGCATCTCATCAGGCAGTACCCCCACCAAAGAGGAAGACATTTCAGAAATGAGGTCTCTTTGGAGTCCAGTACAGTATTCCAGATAATTCAGCAACTGAATGGGGAAGATCGCTGATGCATAGGTCCACTTTCCTAGTCTGTCCATGGTCTGGGACTCCCTGTTTGGAGGATGGACAGTGGAACTATCTTCTGTTAGTTCCTTCTTGGTGGCCGCCACCATGACCATAGAATCAACTGTCAGCTGCTTGGACCAGTGGGGCTGGTTTTCAGGTGTAGATAAAATTTTGTCCGGCCTCCGGGGGACAGGTTCTACATTGTCCAGTGCCTTCCAGGCATGCTGCACAATTAGTTTAACAAGATCATCTGCTGGTGGGGTCACCCAGGAAGTAGATGGCCAGGTATGGAAGGCCTGCAGAAACACCAATTCCTCAGAAGAAGGGTTAGAGGACTTCCATTCCACACACTGTTTGAGGATTTTGAGAATTTCTCCAAATGAGACGTCATCTGGGGGAGAATGTGGGGACCCTTCTCTCTCATCACAATCAGTGTCTTCTGTGATAGATTCCGCCAGGGAGTCAAGGTGCTTTCTCTTGCACTGTTTCTTCTGGGGTGGCTCTCCAGTGGGATTCCTTTGAGGAGGACTCCAGAGAAGGGGTTCCCTTCACAGGGGGCTGTTGTGACTCCCGTGCCCGGGGACCTGACATAGTGGGTTGGGAGAGGAGCATGCGAGGGGAGGTTTCTGATACTGGTGTCCTAGGTGCTGGCTATGAGCCTTTGGAATGAAGGACCCTTTCCATCACCTGTAGAGCAGGCCCACTTGAGCCCACCTCCAGTTAAGGGGTTCCAAGAGAACTGGAAGCCATTGGAGCCATGGCCATAGATGGTGCCAGCAAGAAAATAAGTGCCGGATTAGGTACCAAGGTACAGACGATCCAAGCACCGCT
This sequence comes from Protopterus annectens, assembly GCF_019279795.1. Taxonomy (NCBI): domain Eukaryota; kingdom Metazoa; phylum Chordata; order Ceratodontiformes; family Protopteridae; genus Protopterus; species Protopterus annectens. Next base: position 1,426,572,954 of record NC_056725.1, read on the forward strand.
CCAAGAAAGCATCGGCTCCTTCGTAGCCAATGCAGCAAGGGTGGTCAGCGCCTACAGGGGAGACACTGCTGTCGGAGCCAAAACAGTATGTACCGAAGTGGACATCGGTACCGGGAACAGGGTGGATGCTGGGGGAGGATAAGCAGGGGAAGATGAGATAAAAGATTCTGAGCCAGGAGGGATGGAAGGTCTATCTGGAATGGGCAATCCCCTAGCTGCCAGAAGGTGGCCCACAACCCGCACGAGGGCTAGTTCAGAAAAACTCCTAGTGGATCTAAAGAGGCTGCTGAAGGGGAATCAGGTCTTTCTAGAAAGGGGCTAAGCCTCTACCCAAAGAAAGGGTTGTAAGTTGGAGAATATCTTGTCCTTGGCATTCAAATTTTGGAGCCGATGGATCTGAAGAAACTGCCGGCACTGTGGCCGGGGATGGTGTCAAGGCATATACAGTCATCAGAGCCCATGGAGCCGAAGAAGCTGTCTGCACCGAGAACGGGGTTAGTGTAGAGGCATCTACAGTCATCGGAGCCCATGGAGCCGAGGAAACTGTCAGCACCGTGGATGGTGATGGTGCTGAGGTATGTATAGTCATCGGAGCCGATGTGGGAACCAAGGATGGCACTGAAGTTAGTGGTGTCGTGGTTGGAATCAAAATAGGAGTGAATACCATGGTCAGCACCGAGGGAGAGGACACAGATCCTGGTGCTGAAGTGGTCTGCGCCGAGGGCGCCGGCGAAGCACGGAGCCAACTCGTTTCCATAACTGACAAAGATGCAGGAACCAAGTGACTCCATTTTTCCTTATATTTTTTGGTCTTAGGAGGGAGTGAGACCTCTGACCCAGATAGAGCCTCCGAGAAAGGTGTCTTGAGTTAACCTTTTAAAATAAGTCTATTCTTACATTCTGCTAGTGTCCGATTATTAAAATTAGCACAAATGTCACAATCAGCTTTAATATGATCCACGCCCAAACACTAGACACAACGGACATGTGCATCTGAGTTAGGCATCTTATGTCCACACTTCTCACACTGTTTAAAAAACAACTTAGCTTTGTCTGAGATGGTAAGGAAACAATGCGATCCTATAGAAAAAAAATGGAAGCAAATACCAGTGATGTTCATTAAGAAATACCACTAGTAAAAAGAAAAGGCCTGTCAAAGACAGGAGAGAGGGACAGTAACAAAAGAGTAAAAAAAAAAAATTAAATTACCAAGGAAAAGGATAGGAAATAGGTTTAGGTTATAGGCAACGGTGAGAAAATGCTATTTTGACTACAAATTTAGTAATTTAGAAGAAAAACTGTCATAAAAACAACAATTTACTACTTAGCTTTGAGACAGATGGCTAACAAGTCTGACTATGAACGTGGCAAACGAGATCTGGAGTATCTAGGAGAGGGGCATTGTGGGTAGGTTCTTAGCTGAGAGTTTTTGGCATGCTCGACCTGGGAAATGGACGCATTGGTTCAGAGGATGGAACCGAGGTCTTACCTGTAATGAATGAACAAAGATTTACAACATCAGATGCTATTTTTTGGGTCTATATTAGATCAGCGAACACTTAAACAAGCGAACGCTGACTGATCTACTTTATTTTAGCAAGTGTTTCTGTTGCTTCGATATTTTGAACACAAGTTTTTTCCTAGGGAAAGAATTTGGTTGTCCGTTTCTGTTGCTTCGGTATTTTCAGTGCTGTGGTGGAAAGTTACGGGTCGGATTCAGGTAAGTGTGCGATTGTGTGGATGTGAGTGTTAGGGTGAATTAGGTCAGTTAGGGTTAGGGCTCGGGTTAGGTATGTATGCGATTGTGTGGACATGAGGGTTAGGGCGGGTTTAGGTGAGTTAGGGTTAGGGAGCGGGTGAGGTGAGTGTGCGATAGTGACGGACCTTAGGGTTAGGGTTTGGGTTAAGGTAAGTGGATAGTTAGTGGTGTGTGCATAGTTTAGTGTAGGGTTAGGTGTCAGATTTTAGGTGTATGTGTGTGGATTTCTGTTTGTTTGGTGTGCTTGTGTTGTGTGTATGTGTTTTGGATCAGCTAGGAAAAAAATCGCTGATCTGACAGTTCGAGATTGTAAGCTTTCGCTTACATAAGGTCGATCAATCAGCATTTGCTTATTTAAGCATTCGTTGATCTAATTTAGACCCTATTTTTTACCATGGAGGAAAGACTATATATAATTAAAATGATTATATTCCCCAAAATTCTGTATTTTATACAAGCTTGCTCACTACCTCCACCCAAATCATAATTAAAACAATTTGAGGGGTGAATAACGAAATTCTTATGGTACCCGAAAAAAAAGTACAGTTGTTTACACTTTCCATAAATGTAGATGTTCGAGTGTATTCACTGTTGCAGTCATCACACTTGGGTTATTTGCCTGCAGGTAGCCCTCAGATGGCCCATATACCAGAGTCTTAGGATTTCTGTGTTGGATGCTGTCACTTCTTCCATGATGTCAGGTTGTCAGAGGTATAAAACAGGCAGCCAATGCCATTACATTTTTCTTGCCGAAATGTCAGGAGCCCCCAAAAATAGGAAGCTAGTAGATAGTGGGGAACTCCACCAGTAAACAGAAAATACCAAAACCATTAGGGATGGCTATAGAGAGGAGAGAGGAGGCTGGAGGGAGGGAAACCAGGACTGCAACAGTGTATACACTCGAACATCTACATTTATGGTAAGTGTACACAACTGTACTATGGTCTTCGTGTTTCACTGTTGCAGCCATCACACTTGGGTCAATTCCCAAAGCTGAGGAAGGGTGGAGGTAGTCAAAGTGTTAGGGCTGGCTAGTAGGCCTTGCAAGACTGCTGTAGCAAATCCAGCTCTGGATTTAGAAAAGACTGGTAAATGGTAATGCTTGGTGAAGGTGTGTACAGAACCACAGGTTGCAGCTTCCAGGATGTCTCTGGTAGGGACTCCCCTGAGAAATGCTGTAAAGGTGGAAGTGGCCCTAGTGAAATGTGGTTTGATCCCCTGTGGGGTAGGTTTTCCATGGTGCTTGTAGCAGAAATGGATGCAATGTGCTATCCATTTGGAAATAGTTTGCTTTGAAATGGCTTTACCCTCTGCCCCTGTAGCAAAGCTGACTAGCAGCTGGTCAGATTTTCTGAAGGGTTTAGTCCTGTTAAGGTAGAACATGAGCTGTCTGTGCAGGATCCTTTCCCCTTTATTCTGAGGGTTAGGGAAAAAGGTAGGTAAATGGATGGATTGGTTTAGAGCCACACTGGACACTACCTTAGGCATAAAGGATGGGTTAGTCCTGAGGGAAACCCTGTCAGCATGGAAAATAATGAAGGGTTCCACAGCCATTAGTGCGTGTAGCTCAGACACTCTTCTTGCTGAAGTTATGGCTAAAAGTAAGGCTGTTTTCCAAGAGAGGAATTTTAACTCTGCTGAAGCTGTGGGTTCAAAATGGGGTAGCGTGAGCTTTTCCAGTACAAAGTTAAGGTCCCAGGCAGGGGTGGGTGATCTCCTAGGGGGCCTTAAGTTGTTAGCCCCTCTCAGGAACTGTTTGATGAGAGGGTGGGAAAATAGATGTGGCTCAGTATTATAATGAGCAGATATGGCAGAGGCATGAATCTTAATGGAAGAGAAGGATAGGCCTCTGTGGAGTAGCTCTGCTAGGTAATCCAGGATTAGAGGTAAGGAGGGCAAATCTGTGTCCTTCCCTTTAGACTAATTCCAAGAACAATATATTTTCCACTTTTCAGCATAGGATTTCCTAGTACTAGGTCTTCTGGCTTCAAGAATGACATCCAGCACTTGTTTACTGAAGACTGCTAGTGGAATATTCAGGGGATAAGACAAGCTGCTAGTTGTAGGGATTGCAACTCTGGATGCAAAATCTGTCCCTCCTGCTGTGACAGGAGGGTAGGAGTCTGGTGAAGGTGCCAGGGTGGCACTGTTGTCAGACTGCGCAAGAGTGGGTACCAGTGCTGGCATGGCCAGTCTGGGGCAATAAGAATTGCCCTTGGCCTGTCCTGTTTTATCTTGAGTAATACTTTTGAGAGGGAGGCAGAGGGGGAAAGGCATATATGGAGAGGTTTTCCCATTGAGATGATAGGGCATCCACCTTCCAGGCCCTGCTGTGAGGGATCCTGGTGCAGAATTTGTTCAACTGTTGGTTCTCGGGGGAGGCAAATAGGTCCACCTCCGGTGTCCTCCAAGTCTGGATCAGAAGGTTGAAGGTGTTGGGTTCCAATTTCCACTCGTGTGGGTCCAGGAGATTTCTGCTTAAGTCGTCTGCCAGTGAATTTTGTTTGCCTGGCAGGAATTGAGCTTGTAGATGCAATTGGTTGCTCAAGGCTGTGTTCCACAGGGCCATGACTAACCTGTACAGTGGGCAAGAGTGGATTACCCCCTGCTTGTTTATGCACCACATAACTGTGGTGTTGTCTGCTTTTATGAGCAGTTGTCCTGGAAGGATTAGGTTTTTTAAGGCTGTCAGAGGATTCTGTACAGCTAGCATTTCTTTTTGATTGATGTGCAGGAGAATCTGGGCTGGGCTCCAGTGTCCCTGAATACATTTTCCTGCCATGTGAGCCCCCCCATGCATAGTCTGATGCATCTGTTGGGCAGCGAGGGGTTGAGTGAAAAGCAGTCCCTTGTTGTGGTTGCATGCTTCTGCCCACCAAAGGAACTCTGCCCTTAGGCAAGGTATGATTGGAATGACTGTTTCCAGGTCCTGGGAATGCTGGCACCAAAGACTTTTTAAGTACCATTGAAGTTTCCTCATATGCAGTCTTGCATATGGAATTAGCAGAATACATGAGGCCATGAACCCTAGGACTTATTTGTCTTGCAGATAGCTGGGTTTTGGTGGCCATTTGTTTGAAGTAGTTTGTCAGATAGACCTGTTTTTCTGAGGTGAGAAATGCCATCTGGGAAGTTGTGTCCAAGCTTGCTCCCAGGAATACAATCTTTTGACTGGGTACCAGATGTGATTTCTTCTCGTTGAGTGTGTACTCCAATGAAGTGGGAAGGTTTTTTACAAATGCCAGCTGATGAAGCAGCAAATCCTGACTGTCCGCCTGAATCAGGCAGTCATCCAAGTATGGCAAAATTTGGATATTTCTCTGCCTGCAGTATGCAATTGCTGGAGCCAGGCACTTCATGAATACTCTGGGAGCAGTAGATAAGCCAAAGGGAAGTGCAGAGAACTGATAGTGCATACAGCCTGCCCTGAAGTGAAGATATTTTCTGCGAGACTCCATTATGGGGATATGCAGGTAAGCTTCTTTTAAGTCTAGAGTGACTAACCATGCATCCTTGGCTAGCATGGGGAGAAGTTGTTGCAGAGTAAGCATCTTGAATTTTGGGACCACCAGAAAGGTGTTGAGAGTTGAAAGATCCAGGATTGGGCACCAAGAGCCCTCTTTTCTTGTACACCAGGAAAAGTCTTGAGTAAAAACCCTGTCCCCTTTGTTCTACTGGAACAGGCTGACTAGCTCTGATATTGAGCAGGGAAAGTACTTGCTTTTGATCCTCTGCCTACTGGTTTGGAGGAAGGTCTGGAAACCTGCTTCAGGTAGGCAGGGTATGGAAGTAGAATCTGTATCCCTGGGATACAATGTTTAGGACCTATCTGTCCTGAGTAATGGACATCCATTTTTTTGCATGAAGGGCATGTTTTCCTCCTAAGGGCACAAGTAATTGAGCAGGGCTGGGAAGGATAATTGCAAAGTCATTGTGAACTTTTTCTATAAGGGGGCAGCTTACCACTCCCTGATTTTGAGGTTGGAGCACTCCATTGCATAGATCTCTGCATACCCTGAGAATGTAGTCTGGGTGGCCCGTTTCCCCTGGGTTTGGTTTGAGAAGGCCTGGAAGGGGCTGGAAAGGACCAGTTTTTAGAAGGCCAATGCCTACTGAATCTAGGTGGTTGCACTTGTAGGAATTCTTTAACAGTTTGCATGGATTTAGTTTTTTCTTCCATCTTTTTAAGAACCTCTTCTGCTTTGGTGCCAAATAAATGGTCCTTATTTAAAGGAGCATCTAATAATTTGGATTTGACATGATCTGGCAAGGTTTGTTCCTTCAGCCAAGCATGCCTTCTCAGTAGAGACCCAGTGACTGCAGCCCTGCAAGATGCTTCTAGGGCATCAAAGCCACACTGCAAAGTATGCTTACTAACTTGGTTTGCAGAATGCATTAGCTCTTGTAAATCTTTATTTTCTGCACAGTCTGGAAGTAACATCATTTTTTGTTTAATTAGTTCCATAATATGCTGCTGGTATTTCAACATGTGAAAATGACAATTCAATGCTCAGATGGTAAGTGTGGCAGAGGTATATACATTTTTCCCCATCTGTCTAAAGCTCTAAAATTCCTGTCTGAAGGGGTAGGATTTTTGGCTGTAGTAGCCTTAATACCTTTAGGTCCCTGTGAAATGGTCTCTGGATCCACAAAAGGATTCTTGAACAGAAATTTGTAAGAATCAAGTACTCTGTAGTACCTGTCAGGCTTCCTAGGTGCTGGTGGTAGAGTATCTGGAGTAAGACTAGATTCCATAAAAACATCATCTACTACATCCAGGACAGGGGGTATAGCTAGAGGCCTGTGCTGAGGCAACTGTAAAAATTCTCTGAGTCTCTTTTTGGATTGAGAGTAGTCCTGGCATTCCCAGCGGAAATGCTCTCTTAAAGTATGCAAGGTTTCACCAAAAGAAATGTCCTCTGGAGGGGAGGCAGAGGGAATGGATTCCTCTAGATCAGAATCCTCATAGGTTGATAAGGGCATGTCTTGATAGTCAGAAGGTTCAGAGTCATCGGACTCCTGGTCTGAAGAATCTGAAAGTAACTCCATTCTTTGTCTTTTAGCAGGGGAAGGCTGGCTTCCCCTTATTAGGGTAATGAGGTCTTCAGCCATTCTAAGCATTTTTTTTTTGCGGCATGGGAGCTTGAGCATGCATTTTGGTCATCTGTTTTCTAGGTGTGGTGTGTACTCTGGGCCTCAGAAACTAAGTAGTTTTAGTTAAAAATGAGATTGTGGGTTTAATTTGAACATCAGTAGGTCAGAATACACCCTCAGAAGCCGGTGCCTGCACAGCAGTTCCGGATCCATCCAAGGTAGAGACATCCACAGGTTCCATAGCTATAGAAGCATCTTGCAGCATATCGGACTCCAAATGGGTCTCAGCAGAGGCCTGCGAATCTGTAGAAGTGAGCATCAGGGGCTGCAAAGGCGCCTCACTGAGTACCGGCGGACTGGCGACTAGTTTAACAGAAGCATTGTCGGCAGTTTTGGACCTATGCGGCCTGTCTCTGTCTTTATCATTATGTTTTTTTCGGTAGATCGGTAGTCAGATGGCTTATTGAAGCCATTTTGGAATACAGAAAACGAAAGCGAAAGATTGCCCAACGACGAACAGTTCGGGTGTTAAGGCACGAAACCGACAGCGAGCAATACCGTGGTCTGGGCCTAAACAGGTGACGCAGTAAGAATGAAAAGCTCTGTGAGGTATTTGCTTTTCACAGGCAAGACAATTCTTAACTTTTTCTGACATCGGTTAGAGCAAGAAAAAAGGATCCCCAACGGGGTACTTAGCTTTAGAAGACTTCAGGATTTACAACTCGGAAAATGTAAATTTCAGGTAGTGGCCGACCGGCACTTGAGAACTGCTTCTGCTTTGGGCTCCCGTTTGGCAAGAAAAGCTGATGTAATGGCGTCGGCTGCCTGTTTTATACCCCTGATGACCTGACGTCATGGAAGAAGCGACAGCATCCAACGCAGAAATCCTAAGACACTGGTATTCGGGCCAGCTGAGGGCTACCTGCAGGCAGATAACCCGTGTGTGATTATTGCAACAGTGAAACACGAAGAACATCCTAGAGTTGCCCTAAGGCATCATTTTGAGAAATGGGAAGAAGGTGGAATAGGCTTACCAGATTTGGAAATATATATATTGCAGTCATCAGGTGTGAAAACAGTTTTTCTATGGTTAAACAAAGAACATACTTCCAAATGGAAACTAGTACATGAAAAAATCTGGTTAAAAACCACTCATGATACACATGGAAATAGCACCGGATAGCTTACTTTGGTTTTTGAAGGAATATATGGCAACAGGGAAACACAAAAATATAAATTCTAAATACTTTATCAATACCCTAAAGACTTTTATGTATTTTGTAAACAAAAATCCAGATATAAAAGCATGGTCTTTTTTCATATTCTCAATAGCATATACACAAAATAATATTATAACTCAGGATTCAGAATCATTAAAACTCTTAGTAAGAAAGGTCTGATTTACTGGCATCAGTTGATAAACCCTAATAAAGTACTAATGATAGAGCAAATTATAAGTGAGTTCAACCTTGAAAATAATATGTGGTTAACACTGCAGGGTTTAAGACAAACAGTTTTAAACCAATAGGCAATAATGCAGAAGTCAAGTACATAGAGCAGTTAATAACGCTGATGGAATTTTCCACAAATAGGAAAGGAATTTTATCAATATTGTACAACTTAAAGAAACAAGACTTCATAATAAACCAAATATATGGAAATACTATGAAACAGTCAATGATAAAATGCCAGATGATAAAGACAGACAACTAATTCTTACATCTCCAAAACTAACATCTTTATCACTATACTGCCAACTTTTCACATGGTAATTTATACATAGAACATACTTAACACCACACAAATTAGAACTAATATATAATAAAGAAAATAGATGTTGGAGATCACAATCAATAGCCAATTGGCAACACATGTTCTATGAATGCCATTTACTTAAACAATATTGGGAAGCTATTAACTATTTGTTACGGGCACTTTTCACTGATAATTTTCCACTTACAAATCTCTAGTTTTGTTGAATGCATCTCTGCCTGCTTGTGTTCCAAGGCAAAAATATATAACTTTGTGGACTCTCCTTGCTACCACAAGTAAAAAATATTACACAGAACTGGAAAGCTGTAACTCCTCCCAGTTTTAAACATTTCAAGAACATGGTTTTATCGGTCTTGCAGTCGGAACTGAAAACCATCAAGGGAAGAACAGAATAACCTACTTCCTTAAGCACTGCATGGCAGAATGTAAATCAAGTGCTGGAAACAGAAGACTGCAATAAATTATAATCTAATTCAAAGACACATTCAAGAAAACAAAGTTTCTTCTAAGTATAGACATCCTATGTAAACAGGTGGCTTTGTAATGTTTGTTTTTGTTTGTTTTTTTCTTCAATTTAAGCTTTGACTATATAATTATTTACTTGATATACATACTATATATATGTTTATGTGTTTGGAAACTAACTGGTAGATGAACTGTCAGTCTGCCACTAAAAAGCACGGTCCGACATTCATTTTCTTTTAAAGGATTTATAACATACACTGCTATGATAATGACTGCTGGTATGTGTTGTGCTTGTTGGTTGGTGAATGTAATTTTGTAATATAGTCCTGCCTTACCTCTCAATCTCAGAGAGCAAGAAATCTGGACAAAGCCAAAAATAATGGTGTGGCAAAGGCCCAAAAATAGGGACAGACTTTAAATATTGCTCCTGTAAATTCATATTTGCTAGAATAACAGGTTTTGCATTATTACGCATTTTCTGCAGGATATGAAGTCTGAAATTCAAATGTCTGCCATTATTTATTATTAAGCGACTTCAATCTTCATGTTGGTATCCCACAATTCCAGTGGAGTGGGCGGGTTTACATGGATTATGTATGCAAATTTTGTCAATTGGTGTCCTGATTTTTGGCCAGTTGTACCTACTTTTTCATGGGCCTTTGTTCAGGTTTTTGATGTTTCCAGGTTGAAAGGTATGAGTCTAGGGGAATGTGAAAAGTTACAGTTTCCAATAATCATCGACAGAAATGAATATAGATGGAGCTCACTTTCTGAACAAAGCTACGAGGATGCATCAAGTTCTGATTTATCCTCTGATACCGACACCCCCTCCCTCCAATAACACACCATCTGATGCTCAGATTCTTCCATTGAGGGAGTTACCTAATCCAGCAACAGATCATTATGGTAAGACCGAACCTACTATAAGGGTAGTGCATCCATGGACTACAGTAGATTTTCAAACTATCATGGATTCTCTCCTCCCATTTGAACACACTTACCTAAATATGTTAAAATTTTAGAAAGACTGAAGCAGTTACAAAACTCTACTATCAAAGACATATGAGCAGTTTTAAAAGCCTCCACACTTGCAGATATTTTTAGAAAAATATGGGAAAAATTTGTTACAGAAGATAATATTCCAAAACATACAGATGATGGATTTCCAACTACAAGGTATCATTTTTTGAAAACAATTACTGCAGCATGCCTATCAGCACCTAATTGGGTAAGAATCAAGGCAACTGTGCAGAGAGAGAGAGATAATGAATCTATTGATGTGCATCTCCAGTACATGTTAGATGTGTTCAAAGTCTTTTCTGGACATCTAGTACCTACAGAGGGAGAGGCAGCTGGAAGGCTGTCAGCAGAATTTGTAAAAGGCTCACTACCACCAGAACAAGGCTCATTAACCAAGCACAATACATAGCAGATAATATAGAACAAAAACATGGTATTTATCTGCTGCATGATTGTCTAAATATGAATCATCTTTGCTTAATGACCCTACTTTGCAGATTATTAATGTCCACTCTTACTTCTTTAATTTCTATACTGAAAAAAGGAGAACCAGATGATTGTACTTTTGTAGTTAACCATATGTTTCCTCCTAGATCTGATTTAAAATCTGCCCCATTACCAAATTCCGAATAACTTATTTTTATCGATCCTGTGTTCGAAGGAAAGATGGCACGTTAATATCAGCATTTTCCATGTAAGAGGATAAGCCTCAACCCACCCAGGAAACACATCAGGAATCACCAAAAATATATATACCTTTTGAGATGGGTAGTTCTAAGCCTGACCAAGAAGGGAATGATGTGTAGCCATGAAACTTTGTGTCTGAAGTTTCTGTAACCCTGGTCAAAAAGAAATCTGAAGTCTGGTTACCGATATACTGCTCTGCTGCTGCAATCACCTCTGAGTCACTCAAAAATGGCTGCCCTTTCAAACTCTTTTTAAGGTTTGGAAACAGGAAATAGTCAGATGGAGCAAGATCTGATGAGTAGGGTGAATGGTCTATTCACTCAAACCCCAATTTCGTCAAAACATCCATCGTTTTACCAGCCTTGTGAACAGGTGCATTGTCTTGCAAAAAGAACTCCTTTCCGCAGCTTCCCTCTCCTTTTTTCTTTCAATGCCTCCTTTAATCAGGACAGCAAGTTACAGTAGTATTCTGCATTAATTGTTTGGAACTTTGGCCCCTTGGAAGAAAGTCAGCCATTACAATACCTTCCTGATCCCAAAACACTGTGGCCATGTCCTTTCCAGCTGACATTTGGGTCTTGAACTTCTTTGGCCTTGGTGAACCTGAGTGCCACCATTGCATGGACTGTTGTTTTGTCTCAGAATTATAATAATAGTGTATGTTTCATCAACAGTAACTAGTCGTTCCAAAATGTTGGCACCAGCTAGATGAAAATGCCGCAAAATCAACTGGAAGCGTCCACTCGATGTCTTTTTTACATTTGGGCACCCACTTGGCTGACAGCTTCTGCATACCCAGCTGCTCATGGATTATAAACTCAACACATTCCCTGGATATCTGTGGTGTCTCAGCAATTGTTTTAGCTGATATTCACTGATCTTCTAAAATCAGCTCATGGACATGGTTAACAATTTCAGGAGATAACACCATTTGAGGCCTCCCAGACCTTGCTGTATCTTTTGTCTCAAAATCTCCACACCATACCTCTCAGCTGTACTAAATTCCTCAGTATTTACTGGTTCTGAGGTCAAAATAATGGGGTGCCATGAATTCCCGAGTGGCCCCTTTAATTTCTGAATTTCACGTTTTTTTGGTTTAATTTTTTTTGGGCGGAGGTGGTGAATTTTTGCCGACGTCATCAGGTGCAGGGGTGCGCGCAATGATGTCAGCTCCATGAGCAGACTACCAGCCTGTCGGAATTCTGCTGAGGGATGGAGGGAGTGTGTACTATGGTCAGTGTTTTATTTTTTACGTACAGCAATGTGTTTGAGTCCAGTGGCATAGCTAGGGGCAACTGTCACATACTTTCAAATAATAATAACAACAACAACAATAACAATAATAATACAAAATAAACATTTTAATTAAAAATACAAAAAAACTGTTGATCGTAGCATCATTCTTTCAGTCTGGATGCATCTGTGAGTGCGGTTTATTCTTCTTCCTGTCCACTGCCTCCCCAATGCATCTGTGTTATAAGCAGATTGTTGCTGCTGCTGTTTTGCAAGCAAGTTTGCTGGTTCATACTTATTGCTGCTGCTATAATGAGAGTTTGTTGGTTCCAGTTCCGTTTGCAAGTTCTTATTGCTGTCCTGTTCCATTTGCAAGGCAAGTTCTTATTGCTGCCGTCCTGTTGTGTGTGTGCTGTTTCCATTCTCACCCTGCAAATTACAAGCCTATTGGTCTCACTCATATTAGTTGTAAGGTTATGGAATGTGTTAAAGCTGTCTTAATAAACAATGCTATATATGATTTTGTACCCCTGGATACACAGCAGTTTGACACTGTAAAAGGGAAGTAATGCTGTCTGACAAGGAGGAGGAAAAGGAGAAAAGTGGAGAGGGAGTTTGGGGTGCAATATCAGCAGGCATGGCACAAATCTATTCCCATATTTAGTGACAGTTCTGAGGCCAGTGACTCAAGCCAGAAAAGGCAGCAAGCACATGCAGGTGTTTGTGTGTGTGTGTGTGTGTGTGTGTGTGTGTGTGTGTGTGTAAGGAGGAAGAGGAGGGAAGGAGAGAGAAGAGTGTGTGCCTGTTGAGGTCATGGTAAGCTTCACGTTGTGGAGAGGGTATCAAACGGTACCAGAGTTGTTCCTGAAATAGACCTCAGTTGGATTAGTGAATTACCCCAATCTGCAACTTAAACACATAAATAAAAATGAATCAGGCAGTTGATAAAAATCCAGCATATGACGTATGGGATCTGCAGGTGTGAGAAAACAGACAAATAATACCTTAGAACAAAAATTGAAAGAAATGCTTCATCCGATACTGTATATTAAAAATAAGTCTAAGGCTTTTGTTTCTGGTTTGCCTCTCTCTTAACTGGGAACATGTAGCACCCTAGCAGCTGGGGGGGGATGACAGAAAGTTCATTTTCTCAAGGGTACCTTGCAGCGAAGATGGAATTAACAACACTAGCATTTTTAACCACTGAAAGTGCGTTTTATTTGCTGCTTCCATTTAATCAACTAGGCTTATGACATGTGGGTCTGTGTATAATTAAAGGAAGTTGTGTTTTTTGTGTGCGGGCACTGTGGAGCTATATTGAAAAGCAAATGTAAACATTTCTGAGGCAAAATTGCTTGAGATATTGTGACTTAACATGTTGAGTGTTGCATGTGTGTTTTGGGCTAACAATTTCACTTGAATAATTCTTGGGACTTTTTGCAGAGACTTTGTTCAACAAAATTTACATATTGATAAGCGCAGCAAAGAGGTATTGTATTGTCTTGTTTTTTTAGCAGCTGTCAATTTTTTCTTGCATTGTACCCATTACATCTGATGGTTTGCAGAACCTTTCTTGCAATTTTAAATGTATTCTGTGATTTATGGAGTTTGTTTTTGAGCAGTCTAGCACCAGTGAATTAATACAGCAGTTAAGCTCACATCAAGGACTATGGGAGTTCCTTGGGCATATGTTGTTATTAACTTTTTGCTATTGGGAAATAGTGCCCAACTGTCCATATAGCACTGTATGCATAACAGTGATTGTAGCGTTAGAGCTATGCAAAATAAATGCATTTTAAATAATCTAGTGACCACAGAGAGTGAGCCCTAATCTGAAATTGTGCTATTCATTTTCTTTACTAGGATAACCATGCTTAGATGGGAGACTGATTCAGTGAATGAAATAACAGAAGCTGATTAACCTGCTATGTATTTATTCACTTCAGATGTGTTTTACTCTGTATGTGAAGTTTATGGCCATCTGTATGTGAAGTTTATGGCCATTTAACATGGTCAACCTGGAAAGTCTTTTTTTTACATTTTCTACATGCTGTAAGTATACAAATTTACTATGCTGATTATCACATTACAATCGCTTTTCTCGTGAAAGATGCCGTTTTTCAATTTGTGTTTGAATGTTGGTATTCAACAATTCATTGGAGTGGCTGGGGTTATATAATTATGCATGCAAATTTTATGTTAATCAGCTTCCCAATTGTTGGCCTGTTGTACCTACTTTTCATGGGCCTTTGCCCAGATTTTTGATGTTTCCAGGTTGAGAAGTGTGCTCCACAATGAAAGTTTGCACACCACTTCTTTACAGTTGAGTAAGAAGGGCACTTGTCACTCAATGTTTGCATCATGCATTCATGATTTTCCTTTGGAATTTTCTTCTACAGGAATAGGAACTTCATGACGGCTTGGAGTTCCACACTTGAAAATTCCATACTTTTCACTGACATTTTTCAATCAGTGATCTGAAACAATGTCAAAACATAGCATTATGATTCTGAAAATTGGTACTTTACAAGATGAAACAACCCCCTTTTCTGCTACAGAGGCAAAATAATGCTCAAAGTTTAGAAAATTGGTTGGGCTTATAACATTTCAGCACCCCTTCATATATGAGGAATCACGTTCTGTTCACCAAGCAGTAAAATGGAATGTTTCTGCTGAAGTAACTAAATGTGTAGCCATTACTAAAACAAAGGATAAAACTATAACATGTTCACAGCTTTATGTTATGTTTATGGGGTAGTTCATGACTCTGAGGCACTTTGGAGAGAAAGAGAGTACCTGACATCAGCAGACACTTAGTAAAAACTCTTTTGTTCAGGAACTACTAAATGTACTTTAGTTGCCAAAGGAAACAGCTGTGGTCAAGTGTGCTGCACATAAGACTGCTGATTCATATATTTCAAAGGGAAATTGTTTTGCAGATATGGTGGCTAAAGTAGCTGCATTGTCTTAGCATGTTCGGGTTTCATTTTTTCAGCAATTGCAGGAAACTAAAGCACCTGTTTCTTTATAGGATGTGTTTTGTTTTGTTTTTAGAATCAGGCTGATGACTCTGAAAGAGTAAAGTGGATATGTGATGGCTGCAGTCACTCTCTGGATTCACTGTGGCTCTACCTGGATGGAAGGCTAGTAGCACCTTACTCCTTTCTAACTCAGTTGGTTGGGGCTACCATTTACCCTTTTATTTAGGAAAAAGACAAATTTTGAACGATTACATTCCAGAAGTCATTCAGCATTTTATTAATCCATGTGTTACATGTCCAGAATACAATATGTCAAAATGTGTTTCTGTCCCTACACAGCCTTTGAAAAAGCAAAGAGGACCTTTTTATTGTGTACAGTGAGATTTCCTTGAACTTCCCTGTCACAAAAATGTATGTATGTTTTTGATAAATCTTGATGTGTTTCCTGGGTGGGTTGAGGCTTATCACTGTGCTAAAAATGATGTGACTAATGTTGTCAAAAAGTTGTTACTAGAATTGATTCCCAGATTTAGTGTTTCTTATTGTATTCAATTGGACAAGTGGACACATTTTAAAAGTCAGGATGTACAACAAATATGTAAAGTCTTAAAAGTTAGCATGCATTACCAATGCCCACAAAGACCCCAGGCTTCAGAAATCATTGAAAGCGCTAATCAAACCACTAAGATTAGACTTGCAAAGTTGTGTAAAGAAACTGGTCTCAAAAGGGCAGAGGCACCGATATAGTATTATTTAGTGTACATAGTGAAGTTAGTAGCACTAGAAAGCATTAAACACATGAGATTCTCATGGGAAGACCTATGACAGAATGCCTGCCACAGGACTATCCAAAATGTGGAGTTACAAAATTTTGATGAATCTGTTTTTCTTTATCAAAAGTGTCTCTTCTCTACTCTGTACCACCTATATTCAGAGGTCATCAGTGTTCAACAGCATCCAGATCCAACATACCACTATGACTTTTTACCAGGGACAGTTTTCATGCAGAATTTCTCCAGAAAGCATGCACTTCAATCAAGATGGAAAGGATCCTAACAACTACAGCCATCAGATGTGAAGGATCACCCATGTGGATTCGTGTGTCACACATCAAGAAAGCCCTCCCTACTAACAGATACTGACAAAATGCCGTCAACATCATTGCTTTCTTTGATGATGAGCCAATTGCATCCTGTACCAGAAGAAAAATCATGGATAGCAGCATATCTGGAAGTGAGGCCTAGTGATGCCATTGTGGTTGTATCCAAAAGCATGTATACCAACTGCACACAATGTGGATATTCTATTGATTCTGATACCAGCAACTGAAACAATAATTGGAGCAGCATTTTATACAATCTTTCTAACAAGAAACTGGAAAGCTAAACATAACTCTGCACCCCCTTTAAATTGGTTCCATTTCAATTATCAATGACTGTAAAGGAACATACTTGTTATATTAAGAATGGGACACTATGTCAAATGGAGTAACTGCAATGTCACCTAAAAAATATATGATGGGGCTGAAGTGTTGGATATGGCAGCATTACATGAATTTAACTTTCTGTGGAGATCAAGCCTATCCCTTATTACGAATAGACTGGTCAGGATATTGTTACATAGGCCATATAATTCCAGTTGTTAGACATGCAGAGCATTTACCTACTGGGAAGAGTTATAATGCTCACCGAAAAAGGGAGGCAAAGGATACTGAAAATCCAGTCAGAAAAATAGATGATTTGGGGTTTACCATTATGCAGTAGAAAACACTGCATTTAAAAAGATTAGCACACATGGATCTGTGTAATGGTGTTATTTCTGGAGCAGGAATCTGGACTATATCTGGAAGGCAATACACAATTGTGTGCAGAGTTCATTGTAAATGGAGCCACCTATACTGAGCCAGAAGACATAGTAAACCTCCTGGCTGATAAATTTAGCTCCATCTTTACTCCTCTCTCCCCCTAAACCTTCCCTTAGGAAATATCATCAAATATAACTCCCCTACTATCAATAGAGAGAGCATTAAGGACTTGTTGCCTAAGACCAAGAACACTGCATCAATGGGCCCAGACAATATCCTGGGATGCCTTCTAAATAGCATGAAACATGACCTATCATGGCCTCTGGAATTACTATTTAACCGTAGCCTCCAAACATGCTTTGTGCCTCATGAATGGAGAAAGGAAACAGTCATCCCTCTGCACAAAGGTGGGCCATCTACAGACCCTGGAAACTACAGACCAATAAGTCTTACTAGTCTTATATGTAAAGCCATGGAAAGAAATATCATGGAGATGATATTTAGAGAAATATAGTAAACCTCAAGACACTGGACCCAACCCAGTTTGGTTTCGTCAAGGGTCGATCATGCCTACTCAACCTGGTGTACTTCTCTGAGAAGGTCACCAAAGCAATGGATGAGGGCAAAATCGTTCACACTGCCTACCTTGACCTGGCCAAGGCATTTGAGACAATACCCCACTCAGGCATTGTTGACAAACTCAAGAAGCTAGGTACAAACCTGTATGTCACCCGGTGAATAGCCAACTGGCTCACAGACAGGACCCAGGAAGTTAGTATTGGGTAGTCCACCTCTACAAAGAGGCCAGTCACAAGTGGAGTCCTTCAGGGACCAGTTCTTGGACCGCTCCTTTTTGGCATTTACTTCTCAGAAGTCCAGGCCAATGTCATTGGCATTTACTTCTCAGAAGTCAAGGCCAATGTCACTGTTCGCTATATGACTAAATTAGTAGATGATTGCAAATTAGGAGCTGTCATTGAATCTCACACTGACACAAATGTTCTCCAGGTGGGGCTGACACAGACAAATAACTGGTGTCAGAGTCATGGACTGAAACTAAATGCAAAGAAAAGCATAAAAGTATCCTTTGGGAAGTCATCCATCCTAGTAAGTATCATACTGACAACACACCCCTTAGAGCTGACTCGGGACTTAGGGACACACACCAATAGTAATCTAGCCTTTGATCATCATGTGTCTACAGTGGTGAGGAAATCATTCTATGTTGCGCAACTTATAAACAAAGGCATGGCATCTAAGTCCAAGGAAGACATTGTTCCACTGTATTCAGCATTCATCAGACCTATCATTGAGTACAATGCCCCATTTGGTATGTACCTATCCAGGCATATACAACAACTGGAATGTCCACAGAGGTTCCTCACTAAAAGAATACAGGGCATAAGTAATATATGTCTTATGCAGACCACCTCAAGGCCCTCTCCCTGTATTCTGTCCCCTACATGCTTTTGAGGGGAGATCTATGTCTGGCATACAGGGCATTATCAGATCCCACTCTGATGGACCTCCTGCATATCCACAAAACAAACAGTACCAGAATTACCCATTCTAAAGACTTAAACCTTGCCTGTGATACAAATAGGACCGGCTGGAGAGATAGGTATGTATCCCAGAGACTACCCTGTCTATGGAACAGGCTTCCCATCCATGTGGAGCAGAGTTCTTCCCTAATCCAATTCAAGTGCACCTTGGACAATTGGATGGGAAACTAGAAATTCACCCCTGGTTTGGCACCTATGTCTCTGATGCAAACATGTAACCTGTAAATGGTTCATCTCTCAGGCCCATGCTTAGACTTATCAAGGGTATCAGAACTTGTCAGAGATTTGGGATGCATGGCTAGGCTTAAAAAGGCCCTTGTGTTTGTTAGCCTATTAAACACCTATGAAGGAATCCTTCCTACTTATGTGGCAGTGAAGGCAATCTGGGAATTGAGAAAAACTGTCAAACTATTAGAAATATTAGGCAATACTACTTTTGAATCAATTCATCAGATTGCAGTTGAAATGGCTGCCATGCACTTCTAAGGGTGGTACATGGGCACACATCAAAATGGAGTGCTGCTCTTTTATTCCTGATAACTCAAAATGCCATTTGCAGTCACCTCAGAATTATACAAAAGGCTGCTGGGCTGTCACATGCAAAAGAAGCTGACATCTCTCAGTGGGCATGGTTAGCTATTGCTGGGTGGGAAGGAGGCATTTTGAAATTTTTAATGTTGATTGCTATCATAATAACTCTTGTAAGTATTATTTTATTCATGTGTAAAATACTAATCATGAAGATTTTTTAATATAGAAAAAGTATCAAATTGCAAAGTGTGTATATTAAAAACAGAGTAGAAATATTGCCACTGACCACTGTTGTAGAAAATAACAATGAAGAAGAGGATAGTGAGGAAAGCGTATTGAAGGATTTCAGTTGTATGCATGAAAATTTGCTTGGGAGAGACCGTGAAGCAGAAAATTCAAACTGGCTTTTTACTCCATCTAAGCACAGACATGTTTTTATTGCTCATAAAACCGTATTTTCTAAACGACCATATAAGTGTTGTGCATGTCATGGTCAGAAAGAAACAGCATGTGATGAATCTGATTGCATGTGAGAAAGTCTCTACCCATTTGAGACTTGCTGCCATTGTCCAGTCATTAGAAAGTATATCACTTGAGTGATGCTTCATAGCATCAAATGGAAGACTGTGAAGGGACAAGTGTACAAATGGGAAAAATGTTTATATGATATTTTTCTTTTCTGTATTCTCTCTTATTTTAAAATGGATTCTGATAATTTTAAGTCTATTTCTGATGATCCATTTCCTGCCAACATAGATAATGCCAGTGTAGGAAGTTCAAATGTGGAAGATTGGAACTAGTGCTTAAAATGGAAAAGGCACTGCTGATTCTTAGCAAGTAAAAATAGCATGCAGTTGTTCTGTTTTAGTTGGTCATGGCTTTAATTCAATAGATACAAAATATTCTGCCTAGACCAGTGGTGCACAACCTTTTTGTGGGGAGGGCCACTACAAAAATTCTTAATACATCTGTGGGCCACCTCAAAACATAGTAAGTCATTACAAGTTAACAATAGGTAAAGGTGAGTGGCATTTTTACTTAATACAGCAGTAAACTGCAACATAAGACGTCAATACAATAAACATTACATTAGTAAAATGAGTCACAGTATTCACATTAAATGTGATTACATTTCAAACACATTCATCAGTGGCAACAGTAGGTTATGTGGTCTGTGTGACGGTTGTGGCTGCATCTCTGAAACGAGCTTTGCAATATCAGGCTCAATGTTGGTTGATGACAAATGCAACAACACTTCAAGGTTATTGCCTGTTAGCTGATTCCAAATGCTAGCTTCATTTGTGAAAATGTCTGTTCACAAAGATACATGCTGCCAAACATACTTGCATGAACACATGCATTGTCTTTCAGATTTACAGACGCATTAGGAAGACTCTTGTAAAATTCAGACTGTTTTCTCTGAATGTAGCACGGAGTCCATCTGATGACTGAAGATCAACGAGTTCCAACTCGTACTTTGCCTCCATGTCATTAACAGAAACACGAAATAGATCTGCAAACAGTTTCAACTGCAGTCTGTGCTTTTCAAAATCTTGAACCAGACTGTCAAATGAATGAATCAAAACATCCAACTTTTCAATAACAGTCTGTGTATCAGTGCCTTGGTGTTTCTGCAGCATTGACTGGAAGTGGGGAAGTAAAATTCCCTGATGCTGCCTGCGATCAAAATAACTTAAGCTTCATCTGAAATGATGACAAATAGTTTGCGAGTTCACAAACAAGCTGCTTTTTCCCTTGCAGTTTCATATTAAGATCATTCAAGTGTTCAGTCACATCAACAAGAAATGCCAACTTGGCCTGACATAATTTGTCAGTAAGAAAGGCAGCTTCCGTTTCCTTGTTCTCATGAATGTAGTAACCTTATCAAGCAATTCCCAGAATCTTCGCAGCAATTTACCCTGACTAAGCCATCATATTTCACAGTAGTACAGCAGGTCACTATGATCCGATTCAGTATCCTGAAGAAACTGCTGGAATGGACGACAGTTAAGGCCTCAACATTTTATGAAGTTAGCAATTTTTACTACCATCTTCATTACTTCTTCAAAACCAAAATCTTTGCCACAGAGATTCTGCTGATGTATGATACAGTGAAAGTTTACTAACTGCCTGTTTTGATCTCCCAGATGTTTTTTCATCAGTGATACCAGCCCATTACTCTCTCCTGTCATAGCTGGTGCACCATCAGTTGTCATATCCAGAGCCAACCTCTCACACAGTTTCAACGTCTGTTCTAGCAGATCTCACCCCTTTGTTTGTCCTTTAAGGAGCCCATGTCTATCAGCTCTTCAGTAATGTCGAAAGTAGGAGATACTCCACAAATAAACACCAGCAGTTGTGCTGTGGAATCAAAGTCAGTTGATTTATTGGCACCCAGAGAAAAATATGACAACAATGCTGCCTTGTCTGCCAGCTGCCTTATGACATCTCCAGACAAGCTAGTAATTCTGTGCTGTATGGTCATGCGATTTAGTCTGACGGTTTCTATTTTCTTACTAACTTCTGGACACAACTTTTTTGTTCCAGCTATCATGAAGTTCTCTACAAAATCACAGTCAGTGAATGGATGCCCTGTCTTGGCAATCATTAGTGAAATATTATAACTAACCTCACAAGCAGTGTTAAAGTCAACCGATTTATTAGTAAAAATGTTCTGCTGTTCAGTCAAACTACAACACAATGCCTCAATTTTGGACAGTCTTTCATCACCAACCACATTATCAAAATCTTTATGTTTTGGCTCAATGACATTTCAAGTTTGACATTTTTGGCACCGCGACTGTGGACTGACACAGAAGACAAATAATGTTCTTTTCCTGCTGAATAAAACGGTATTGCTCCATCCAGTCATCATGAAATTGCCCGTTTGCTGCATCAACTTTGCGTTTAACTTTATTCTGGCTTGCAGCCATGACTTATTACTCTTGCTGAAAGTTACTACTTTCTACTATTTGACAGCAAATGACTTCAGTTAACAGCTTTGTTGATAAAACATTAACTCACTACTCATTTTACGCTGGAATGGGCGTGGCTTGCATGATTGACAAGCCAGAACCCGGTGAAGCAATATGCATAATACATAGACACCTGCTAAGTAAACACAGCCCATTCAAGAGTACAAATTGCTCTGTTAACATCAGACAGAGTACAGTGAATGTTAGTTAAATTAAAATAATATCACTCAACTTCTTTAACTTGTAAATTAGGGACAAAACCAGAACTAATGATGATTGCTCCTCAACTCAAGAGTTCCGGGTCTACAGCGTCATGAATTTATAAACAAGTGAAACTTCACGTGTTGCTACATCAGGGAAATTAATAAGAATCTGTTTTCCACTTTTGTATTGCTACACGATTCCTGTATAAATATCTCTTTGTTCCTGTTTACCTAAGGATAATGTAAGTGTAATATTTATACAGGAATCTGGTAGCAATACAAAGGTGGAAAACGGATCCTTATTCATTTCCCCGACGTAGCAACACCTCAAAGCCATTTTTAGTTGATAGACCACTTGCACACTAACAACTTTTATATTTATTTTGGTGAATGTATTTAATGTTAATCTTAGTATTACTTCCACCAGCATGACTATTTTTTTTTTCTCATTCCATTTTTGCTTTTCTGACAGTTATTAGTTCAGTCACATGTTCAGTTTTCATTTTTATTCCATTACTTAGCATTAGCAATATGGTTTTATCCTCTGTCCTCCACAGGGTTTTAGGTCATATGGCTTTAAGATTGCATTTTGATTGCTACCATCGTATCAGTGAAGTCTGGCTTGCACGCTATTTTCTTTTGTGAAGATATTTGGATATGGAGTACTTTGTTCAATCAAAGGTAGTTCTTTTCAGCCTTATTATGTTGTTTAATATGTACCTGAGAGCAAAAATGACATGCTTTGGAACAATATGATTGTTTAGACAAGGATACATTGATTGTCAATACATTATTACGTTGTGTGGTCTCTGTTTTGTAAATAAGTAGTATAAGGCTTTTTACAGCACAAGGGCAACACCTTTTAATGTCTTTATGTTTTTACAATGACATTTCATTTGAAAACAGATGGCATTTTACTAAGATATGTGCTGTTAGCACTTGTCAGAGCTTCCTTTCTTTTTTCAGCTCTATTCTGTTGCTAATACAGTATTTGAGACCATAAATGACATATTTCGGCAAAATATGACTGTTTAGATAATGATGTATCGATCTTTGATATGTTCGATGCATGGTTTCTGTTTTGCAAATAAAGCAGTATAAGGCTTGCTTGACTACAACGGCAACATTTTTTTTTAAGTTTTTATGCATTTATAATGACATTCCAATTGTAAACAAATGGTGTTTCTCTGTAGATTTGTGTGATCACCTTCTTGTCAGAGTTTTAATTTTACTGCCGAGATGTGAAGTGTTTTTGTGATACAATACAGTGTACTTGAACATTTTCTATTTCTGGTTTATGATCACAGTGACTAGTATTTTACAAGATATGATTGACTACTTGTTATCCATGACAATATTTGTTTACTTATGTACTAGTAATTTTTTAATGGTTAACGTGGATGCAATGTATTCAAGCTTTTTTCAATTAGGCAAGCAAAGCTTGTGTGACTGGAGTAAGGCATGCCATAGCAGTTTTTTTAATTTCTGGTTACTCTTTGGGGGCCGGATGGCATTGCGCCATGGGCCAGACATTGTGCACCACTAGCCTAGATGCAATAATAATGTAAAATAATGAAGTTTCTCATGTTCAAGAAGGCAAGACCTTGATTACTTATTCTCCCACGCATGTGCTCATTCACAAAAAAGGAGATCATTCTTCTCTGCTGAACTGTGTTGCATGAAGTTATATTTGTGCCATAACACTACATTATATATATCTATATATATATATATATATATATATATATATATATATATATATATATACATATACATACATATATATATATATATATATATACATATTTATATATACATATTTATATATATATATATATATATATATATATATATATATATACATATATATATATATATATATATATATATATATATATATATATAGACTGTGCAATCTATCTGTGCATGATTTTGACTTTCTATGAAACATAGCATTTAATTTTGGAATTTGCTGCAACATTTGCTATATCATGTGGTCCATTGCTGCAAAATGTATCTTTTTTTTTTTTTTTTTTTTTTTTTACTGTTTACAGTGTACTCCATAGATGTATACCACCAAAATCAGCTCTGACAACAATATTCTGTGATGTTCAGACTTACTGTTGTCTGTTGAACTATAAGACTCATTGTCCACCAGACTTCAAGATCAACCTTACTAATGATAGTTATCATCATCCCTATCCCAGTTCTCTGTGTGCAACTTCATTAATCTGCTGTAACTTAAGTATGACTCCCATGCAGAAGAGAAGCATCTGTTATTAGTAACCCCATGCTGTTAAAATATCAAGCCTCTGAGGTTTAGCTTTCTTTTTTCTTTTATGCATGTAACTGCCTTCAGACAATTGCTTTTAACTTCCCTTTTATCTCAGATCATCAACTGACTGTTAGGTAACACCTGTGCCACTGATAATAGGTGCATGTATCATAGGAACATGGAGGAAAAATCTGTCCGCACTATACAGCACCATCTACACATATATACATATATCCACCAAACCAACATAGGCTGAGGTTGTCAAAAAAATCACTTCCAAAACCTACTAGACATAAAAGGATCAAGTCTCAGCATAAATACATAACCACATCATCACAAACCTGAACCATAAGACAGCCATCAGCCTGTAGGTCATAAACATTCCATTACCACATGCTCATGGAATAGAAGAAATAACCTAATAATTTGTAACACCTTTGCCAGGTCCACAGACACCATGTTCAAAAGTTTGAACAAGGACAGGGTAACAGTTACCTGGCTCTCTTGTGCCGGGATTCATTAGTTAATGAGGGGCATTCAGTACCTCACAACAAACGGATAAGAAAATCACTTAGTGGTTGTCCATGTAAGAATGAAGGACTTGTAGTGCTCAACTCTGAGGGCCATGCAAAGAGTCATGTTGGATCTTGTTATTCACTTGTTGGAGAAGGGCAAGACTCTCACCCAGAATGTTGCATAATTACAAACATAAGACAATAGTTAAGTAGTTATACTGAACATATCCCAGAATGACACTGTCAGCCTAGAAGGAGAAATAAGATATGTCAAACTACTTTATTTGAGGTGGCCTACACCTCTCACTTCACTGCCTAAAAGGGCACAACCAGTACGTAGAAGCAAAGTCTAACTACTGGGCATTCCAGCAAAGTAAACAGTGACACTGAAAAACGTAACTCTGACCACATCAAGGTTGTACTTCTCAATGCCAGAAGTCTTAACAAATGCCTGATCTTGAGGCTCTCCTGCATGTGAAGCACATCCTTGACTGTTGTAACTGAGGGGTTACAATAATAGTCAATAATATGTTTGTGATGATGTGAGGTAGTGCCAGTTGTGCCAAGGGGAGTATGGCGGTGCATGTGTACATATGCCAGCATAGCTGGCTGGAGTTTTGTAAATTTGAATATGAATCCGATTTGTACAGATGCTTATGTTAAAATGTATGTGTAAAGTTGCTTGTGGTAAAAATGTATCAAAAGTGGGTCCTGCTGGACAGAAAAGAAATATACATGTATGTCAGACTATACTGTTGTCACTGATGAAATGTATATATAACAGATGATGCTAGAAGGGAAGGGGTTAAGCTCATCTCAGCTAAACTTAAGAAAATAGCCTGAAATTAAATGACTTGGTTTAGGCCATAAATATTTTATCTCACAGGTCTAAATGCAGCCAGAGACATAATGTCTTTGAAAAGCATGGGCTGGGATCCTGCTCTATTGTCCTTACTGATGAACTAATTGCTACCCTGGGGTGTCAGAAAATGGCTCGTTAGTTTCTGCAGGAAGGTTGGAAGTGTTTAAATTGTTTTACATTTTCCGAATGCTGTAATAAACCTTAGTTAAAGTTCTATGTGCATATTGTGACACATCAGTGCCTGATCCTGGCTCAATTTCTAGTGAGAGGGTAGTGTGGGAACCACAGAATCAGATGACCATATGTGATGCTATTATGTAGCCAGAACTGAAATTGTATTTGAATATTAGCAAAAGATGTGAGGAGTGCACTCTGTTTTTGGACCTAACAAGACACTCATCCACTTTCATCTTGCCTTGCTTCAGTAAGCAAGTAGGGAACAGTGATGCTTCAGTTATTTAAATAAATATAGTGCAATTAGCTAAATGTTTTTTTTCTGTATACGTCTTGAGTCTTTCCATCTGTGTTGTTTTTACATTTCTTGTGATTGAAACTCTGCTGTTTATTGTAAATAGATATTCAGCATTTTCATGTTTTTTTTATTATTTGTTATTAAATATATCTATACCTTTCATTGTGGCTGGTGTTTTAGAAATATTTAAACTTTGAGAGTACTTGCATTTATTTAGTGGCACTGTGACTCCATGCTCCTGAAAGTCTTGCTGCCTGGTTAAACACTACCATTTATATAAGTATTCATTTTAATAAAATGTAATTGGGTACCCTGGTAAGAGCCTTAAAGTAGTTGGTTTTGGATGTTCTGGTGGCAGCAAATCTACCTTATAGTCTGGTAGGAGGTGACAGAGCAGGCAAGCTGTGCCAGCATGTCTCAGGTGTGTGTGTGTGTGTGTGTGTGTGTGTGTGTGTGTGTGTGTGTGTGTGTGTGTGAAAATCAAATCTCAAAGAGAGTGTGTATGTTAGCTACTTTGAACAGGGACACAGAGCACTAATTAAACAGAGAGGGTGGTGGAGGACTTGGCTTGGAACACCCAGCTAAGGACTCAGCTCTATAGTGGTCAGTGGGGAGTCTTATTTGGGGCCTGGAGAGGAAGTCCAGTCCCAGGACTGCAGTGTGCATTCTTTCTGTGCTCTTATAGGAAATTGTACTTGGTACAGAGGGCTGCATCTGAAAATACTGCGTGTGTCTATTTTTTCTGTCTCAGGGAACATTCCCCACTGGTGTCAATGGTGAGGACTGAGGTTCCTTGATCACTGGTCCAGAGGAGGGACGTCACATATTGGTGAGCAGCGCTGTGGATATTTAACTTCTGTAGCCTGTAAGTAGTTGTCTGTAAAGGTATGTGTACTCTCAGCAGCCACAAGGTAAACACAGAGAGTTTCGTTTTTCACAAGATTTTTTTTAGTTTAGTTCAGTCAGGGAAAGCAGGCAAAGATGTCAGCAGAGGATTATGGCAAGCTGACAGTGAACTAGTTGGCTAAGGTGTGCAAATCCAAAGGACTGGTGCATGCCAACCTGACTAAAGAAGAAATTATTTTAGCCTTAGTTATAGCTGCAGCACAAACCTGCAACCAGGAAGACAACCAGCCTAGTGATGGGGATGTGCAGCCCTCAAACAGGACAGTTCACCTTT
This sequence comes from Protopterus annectens, assembly GCF_019279795.1. NCBI lineage: Eukaryota > Metazoa > Chordata > Ceratodontiformes > Protopteridae > Protopterus > Protopterus annectens. The sequence continues at coordinate 1,426,600,345 of NC_056725.1, forward strand.
TCCTCAGAGAACTTAAAAACCCATTTGGAGCTAGAGAGACTTGAACTGGAGGCAAAATGTTCGGCAGAGAGACTGCAGCATTTGGAGGCCAAAGATTTGGAGGCCAAAGAAAATGAGAAGCAGTGCCAACATGAGAATGATATGCTGACTCAAACAGGAACAAGGAGGCAATGGGGAATGGGAATAACTGAACCCCAGCAGCAACAAAGGTCAGTAAATTTCTTCCACAGTATACAGAATGTGATAATTTTAATGGTTTTAGTCATATATTTGAAAGAGTATGTAAACAGTATGATGTTGACCAAGGGCTCTGGGTACAGTTCCTGATCCCCTTACTCCATGGTAAAGCTGTAACTGCTGTTTCTAAATTGTCCGATACTGATTGTTTAAATTATGACAAGGTTAAACAATGTTCATTGGAATGTTTTAAGTTAACACCTGAAGCTTACAGAAAAAAAAAATGTGAGCATAGACATAGGGCAGATAAAAGTGTATGTCATCATATTGCTGTGCTAAGCATTAATTTTCAAAGTTGGGTGAGTGGGTGTCATGTCACCACTTTTGACAGGCTGGCAGACCTTTTGGTGAGAGAAAGGGCCATTAACACTTTTCCTGAGGACATGAGGATCTGGATGGCAGACTGGGAGCATAACTATGCAGATGAGGTGGGGAGAAAAGGGGATCTCTACTTGGCAAACAGGGCAGCACTGCACAAGAAGGGGATACCCCGTGCTGCACATGGGTATAAGAGAAGCCATGGTGGGCAGCCTAAACCACCCCAACAGAGTCCACCAGTAAAAGGGACAGCCAGGATCAGGGTTTAGATGTTTTAAATATAACCAGAGGGGGCATGTAGCATACAAATGTCCACTGAAGCAAGTTGAGGAACAAAAGGTGAGAGAGCCAGCAAGTGAGAATAACAGCATGGCGGTGGTAAGTTGTCTGGAGACAACAGGAGTATCAAACTATCACCAGAGTCAGTATCCCATCTTACTGGATGGAACACAGGCTACTGCCAATAGAGACACAGCCTCTGACATAACCATTGTGAGGCCTGCTGTGGTTAAAGAGGAGCAGTACTTGCTTGGGCAGTCCACTCCAGTCAGAGCTTTAGGAAGGACCCCATACCATATAACTTTGGCCAGGGTTAACCTTGACTGGGAGGTTGGAAAAAGGAAGGAAGCAAGCAAGTAGGTGTGTTTGAGGATATCACTGCAGATGTCTTGATAGGGAATGATTTTGATATTGCAGTATCTTGTTTGTACACTCAGTCAGGCTTGGAGACAGGCATGTGGGTCTGGTAGCCTGGGGGAGATCCAGACCCCACACCTGAAGCTGGGGCTGGTGATGTGGGTATTTCAGGGAGGGAGCTACCCTGTAGCAGTGAGCCTTGAAGGTAAGCCACAGCTGCTAATAGGTACTGATGTTCTCTTGAGCAGAGTGACTGCAAGGGCAGAGGTGAGTGGTAGTAGCCAGGCTAACAGTGAGCCACTGCTGTCACAGGATACCAGATTTCCTGTGGAAGGGGAGCTGAGAAGGGTCACAAAGGTAGAGTTGAGACAGGTTCAACTCCTGGACCCTACATTATGAGGCTTGAGAGAGGTAGCTAAGGAGGTACCAGATTCCCGATGAAAAGGCAACTCTATATACTAGAACAAGGGGTTACTGTATACAGAATGGACTCTGAGGGAGGGCTAGAGAGTGCGGTAATACAGCAGTTGGTAGGGCCCAGAGCCTGCTGTCTTGCACTTCTAGCAACAGCCTATGACATTCCTTTTGCAGGTTATATGGGCATAAAGCATACCAAGTGATGTATTATGCAGAACTTTTATTGGTCTGGGATGGCAAGGGATGTAACAGGGTACTGCAGAACACGTGAACAGTGCCAAAAAGTAGGCAAGGCAGGAGAAAAGGTCAAAGATCCTTTGATGCCTTTGCCTGTGACTGAGGAGCCATTTCAGAGGGTAGCTATTGATATTGTGAGGCCTCAGAGTACTCAAGTTTGACAGGGAAGAAATATATCCTAGTGGTAGTAGATTATGCTGCTAAATACCCTGAGATGGTGGATATATCCTCCATCAAGGCAGAGAAAATGACAAATGCTTTGTTAGACATTTTCAGCAGGGTAGGTTTCCCAAGAGGGATATTGACTGACAGAGGTGCGAATTTCACGTCAGACTTGCTGGCTTGTCTGTGGTAGAGATGTAGGGTGAAGCACCTAAAGACTACCCCCTACTACCCCCAGACTAATGGTCTTGTGGAGAGGTTAAACTGTACACTGAAGACCATGCTAAGGGCATCTGCAAACCAATTTAAGAGAGAGTTGGACAATTATTTGCCCCATCTGCTGATTGCATACAGAGAGGTACCTCAGGAATCCATGGGTTTTTCACCCTTTGAGTTGCTGTATGGTCATAGGGTGAGGGGGGCCTTGGATTTGATATGTGATAAGTGTGAAGGTGAGTGTGAATCCCACAATGAATCTGTTGCGGCATATGTCTTAAACCTCAGGACAAGGCTTAGGGAGCTTACAGGCTTGGCCCAGGAGAACCTGGCAGGAGCCCAGCAGGAGAACCTGGCAGGAGCCCAGCAGGAGAAAAATGTCTGTTATGACAGGAATGCTCGAGCCTGAGAGTATGCTGTGGGACAGCAGGTTACGGTGCCCATTCCTGTCAGACAAAATAAGCTGCAGGCAGCTTGGAAAGTACCCTTCAAAGTGGTAAGGAAGGTCAGTGATGTTAACTACATGGTAATAGTGCTAGGCAGGAGGCAGGGGCACAAACTGTACCATGTTAACATCATGAAGCCTTACTATCACAGGGAGGCCCTTGTGCTGAGTATTTTCAGTGGGCAGCAGGAGAAGTCTGAGGGGGATCTGGCGACTGATCTCCTCAGTCAGGCTTAGACTGATTCCTCAGTGGAAGGAGTAGCAATGTCCCAGAGGCTATCCACTACCAAGGTTCAAGAAACCAAGCAGTGTTACAGGAGTTTGGGGGCATTTTCACTGGGAAACCTGGGTACAACCACCTGGTGTAGCACCATGTGGATACAGGACCCCAAATACCTATCAAGCAGGCCCCTTGCAGGGTGTCTGAGTCAGACTCAGAGAGGAGATACAGAAATATTGAACCAGAAGTAATCCAGGAGTCCAGCAGTCCCTGGGCCTCCCCAGTTGTGCTGGTATCAAAGAAGGATGGCAGCACCAGGTTCTGTGTGGATTATAGAAAACTATACAGCCACACAGAGTCAGATGCTTATCCCATGCCTAGGACAGATACAGCAGCTGGGAGGGGGCTAAGTATCTGACCACCACTATTGATCTGACCAAGGGCTAATGGCATGTGCCCTTGATTCCTACTTCTAGAGAGAGGTCAGCCTTTGTGACTCCTTTTGGATTAAATGAGTTCACGAAGATGCCTTTTGGAATGAAAAAATGTCCCAGTGACCTTCCAGATGCTGGTAGATCATATCCTAGCAGAAGCAGGATTGCTTACCTGAATGATCTTGCCAGGAGTGGCTGTAGATGGCAATAGCACCTTCAGCATGTCAGGGAGGTCTTGGGCAGACTGCAAAGGGCAGGGTTGACCATTAAGACCAGTAAGTGTCAGATGGGTATGGCAGAGGTCTCCTACCTGGACCATACAGTGTGGAGTGGTAAGATCAAGCCGGAACCTGCCAAAGTGGAAGCTATTCATGCATGGCCTGCCCCATTACCAAAAAGCAGCTGAGGGCATTCTTGGGGACAACAGGGTACTACAGAAAGTTTGTTCCCAATTATAGTACAATAGCTGCTTTCCTCACAGACCTGATGAGGAGAAACAGGCCAGAAAAGGTTCCATGAACTCCAGTCTGTGAGCAGGCATTCCAAAAGCTTTAAGGGTTTTTGGGAGGACCCCTTGTGCTAGCCAATCCAGATTACAGCAATCAATTTGTTGTGTAGGTGGATGTCTCAAACCATGGGGTGCTGGCTGTACTCAGCCAGGTTTCCTCAGAGGGAGAAAAGCACCCTGTTGTATATCTCAGCCATAGATTCCAACCCAGGGAGGAATGTTATGCAGCTGTAGAAAAAGAATGTTTGGGAATAGTATGGGCACTGCAAAAACTTTAGCCCTATCTGTATGGAAAGAAATTCACTGTGGTTACAGACCACGATCCCTTAACATGGCTAAATTGAGCCAGCCAGCAAAATGCCAAGTTATTAAGGTAAAGCCTAGGGTTGCAGGCATATAATATGAGACTGCAGCATTGTAGTAGGGTCAGCAATGTCAAATGCAAATGGGCTCTCAACACAGGGTACGGGTTAATGTGTTCCCAGACAAGTTCAAGTATCTCAAGCAACATTCCTCCAGAGTCACTTGAAAACTCTTCAAAGAGGGGAGCTGTGATGATGTGAGGTAGTGTCAGCTGTGTCAGAAGGAGTAGGAAGGTGCATGTGTAACATATGCCAGCATAGCTAGCTGGAGTTTTGCAAAGAATTATATGTCATTTGAATATCAAACTGATTTGTATAGATGCTTGTGTTAAAAATGTATCAACAGTGGGCCCTGCTGAACAGAAAATAAATATACCTGTATGTCAGACTGTACTGTAGTAATTGATGAAATGTATATATTTTAATAGAGGATGCTGGAAGGGAAGGGCTTAAGCTCAGCCCAGCTAACCTTAAGAAAATAGCCTGGAATTAAATGACTTAGTTTAGGACGTAAAGATTTTATCTCACAGGTCTTAATGCAGCCAGAGATATAATGCCTGTGAAAAACTTGTGCTGGGATCCTGCTCTATTGTCTCTATTGTCCTTAGTTATGAACCAATTGTTGCCCTGGGGTGCCAGAGAATGGCTTGTTAGTTTCTGCAGGAAGGTTGTAATAAACCTTTAGTTAAAGTTCTATGTGATCCTGGCTCAGTTTCTAGTGAGAGGGTAGTGCGGGAACTACATAGTCAGTTGACCAGATGTGATTCACTTTAACTAACTGAAGAATTACTGTTCCCTAGTTACTTACTAAAAGAAGGCAAGATTAAAGAAATATAGTAAGATTAGCTAAATGTTTTTTATGTATCTGCCCGATTCTTTCCAACTGTGTTATTTTTATATTTCCTATGATTGAAACTCTGACATTTTTTTAAACAGATATTCAGTATTTTCATTTTTTTATTATTATTAAACATATCTATACCTTTCATTGGGGCTGGTGTTTTAGAAACTATTTAACCATTGAGAATACTTGAACTTATTTAGTGGCACTGTGGCTCCAAGTTTATGAAAGTCTTATTGCTTGGTTAAACACTACCATTTGTGTAAGTATTAATTTTAATAAGTGTAATTGGGTACCCTGGTAAGAGCCTTAAAGTAGCTTGCTACGTGTTCTGGTGGCAGCAAATCTACCTTATAGTCTGGGTGGAGGTGGCAGAGCAGGTAAGCTGTGCTAGACTTTCCCAGGTGAGTATATGTGTGTTAAAATCAAATCTCAAAAAGAGTGTGTCTCAGCTACTTTGAACAGGGACACAGAGCACTGATTTCACAGACAGGGTGGCGGAGGACTTGGTTTGGAACACCTGGATAAGGACTTAGCTCTATAGTGGTCAGTGGGGAGTCTTATATGGGGCCTGGAGAGGAAGCACAGCCCCAGGACTGGAGTGTGCATTCTCTGTGCGCTCTTAAGGGAAATTGTACTTTGTGCAGAGAGCTGCATCTAAAAAAAATGTGTGTGTCTGTGTTTTTCTCTCAGTGAACATTATCCACTGGTGTCAGTGGTGTGGACTGAGGCTCCTTGATCACTGGCCCAGAGGAGGGATGTCACAATGTTTATAATAAGAGGTAACTTGAAGTGAGTCTTACAGTGCAATAGAGAACATCCATGTCTGTGTTGTTTCTTGCAAGGATAATACTACCTCCATAGCAGGATTCAGTGTTTACCATGTCTTTGTACCTGATGGACACAATATAGGTATGTCTATATTTGTCAGAGATAATACCACCTCTGTGCAATTATCTCAAGATCCTAATACTAAACTTATTGAACCCCAACTTACACTTGATAATAAATATCAATTTATAGCCAGCTATTTGACACTGTGTTCCTAGCTGACAATGTGAGATTCCTAAATGTATTTAGTGAACTACCTTATGAAAATTGAAATTATGCACTATAAAGGTATGTTACATTATCATTTAACTAACTGGTGGGCCTACACTTCTAAAGCTGGATACACCCAAAGAGCCCTATACTTAGTAAATAATAACTAATGAGAACCCTAAGTTAACCAGTCCAGTAGGGACTAGAACATTCTGGACCTGGTCCTCATCACATCGGCCCAAGTGTACTAGTCTTTACTAACTCCATTCCTGGATAAGCTGGACCACAAATTAGTAATCTTCTCTTTTAAAGTCACTAACCTTACAATGGAAAACAATTCTGAACTAAAAGGCTTCAAACATACTTAAATTATATGACTAGCTGTCTGTGAAAATTCAGTTACAATATCACTACTCCCCATGAAGCTTCAGCAGCTAGTCTTTTTATCTGGACTCTGCTCTCGCATAAAACAACATATAGATCCAGCAATCCTAATTAAAACCAAACATAATGAAGAATTTAAAAATTAGCATCACTGGTGTTCCACCACCCAAATAAGCTCCATCACAAAAGGAAACAAAAGCTTGTGAAGTTCCAATATAGATCCACCAATAACACTTAACTGACAGAACCACCAAGGGACTAAAATGACGATACAAAAGTCCAAAGCTGAGCATGAACTAAAACTTGTATCAAAATTTAAAGACAGTTAAAAATTCTTCTTTAGTTACATTAGATAAATAGAAATAATTTGCAATGTGCACAATTATTCCAAAAGGCATTACCCGCTCAGACTTGAAAGACATATGTAACACTTGTGCAGACACATTCTGTGCTAATTTTACTCCATAAACAGTATACATATATACACATATATATATATATATATATATATATATATATATATACACACATATACGTACATACATACAAACACACACACACACACAAGTTTATATCACAGCATCGAAAGCGCAGAATTGCAAATCACAGAACATCAAACACAATACATCGAAATGCATAACACTGAAAGGGGGAAAAAACAACAACATGTGGAGTGCATATCAAAAAATACTGCTATATGCAGGGTCAAGACCCCCTGCCACTTAAATATACCACTTTGGAGATCGCACTTCAGTGCACTGCAGTGCGGAAACGAAAGATTTCCATTTCTTACACTGTAGCTCGATCTCGGAGTAGCGGGGGGGGGTGGGGGTGCAGGGGGGCTTGCCTACACCATTAATGTTTCATGTCCCCATTAGGGTCAGCCATTCACATCGTTTCGATGTTTTGTTGGTTCGATGTATTGTGTTCGATGTTCTGTGATTCGTAACTTTGAGCTTTCGGTGATGTGATATAAACCCTACACACACACACACACACACACACACACATATATATATACATATATATATATATATATATATATATATATATATATCCAAGCCACACGGTAGTGAAGGAATAATAAGCCAAGAAGAAAACCTTTTTACGCGTTTCGTTCACATTTAATGCCACATGAACTTCATCAGAAAAGGTTTACAAAACCCACACTGTGGTTAAATACACTCACAAAAGTCACATGAGTTACAAACTAACCAATAGAGAGCACCTGAAACTTGCCACAGAATTAAGAGCATATTACAAATAATAAACATGAAGAGACTTTTAAAGTCTTTAAATATATTTGTTAAAACATTTATATTCTATTTAGTTGCAAGAAACATTTAATGTTGATAATTAGAAGTTATGTACTCACCATAACGTTCCATCTGAGTAGGTGTATTCATTTGTCTGCAACCTGTGGGTTATGGATCCGATATCGGATCCGAACCGGCATGGTTTTCCAGCTACCCCGACCCG
>NC_056725.1:1426627813-1426707813 GCF_019279795.1 Protopterus annectens
AAAAATGCTCTTTAGATGTGCTTGCTTTGTAGTTCCTACGATCCTATGATAAATATTCAGCACAGGAATGAATGACTGAAAACGTGAATACCTAAAAATGAGAAAAAATAAGTGAATGAATGGTGGATGTATACTAGTAACTAAGACGTTGATAGCTTTTACATAGAATCATAGATATTCCAAGCCCACTGAGTTTTATGACCATTCACTACTTACCAGTTCCCTGTCATTTAGTTTATGTTTAATAGAAAACATTGAGTTGTACTGCACAAGATGCAGGGGAAGTTTATTCCACAGGTTTGGGATGTGCTGAGTTATAAACCTATCCCTCCAGCATGTGTTGTATATCTACTGGTGAAGATTTAGGTCCCTGGTTCTAGTACAGACTTTGGAAGTTCCAGGACTATCAGGCTTCTAATGGTGCAGTAAGAAAAACATAGATATCTCCTCAAAATTCAGTAATGGATAGAGCTTCCAGCCTGTCTTGGTAGCTCAGGAATGTTAAGCCTGTGATTTTTCGGTTGGGAACCTTTGAGGTCTTTCAATATGTTTTGATATGTTTATTGAGATACATTCCAAAAACACTGTACTTGATAACTGGCATGATCACTGTTGCGTATAAGGGAGTGATTACCTCTTTAGACCTCAATATTCCTTTGATAATTAGCTGGGCTCAGTTTAAAGGGTTTTCTAAAAAACATTGCCAATGATGGTCAAAACAGAGGGAGCTATCAAGCCAAGTACCTAATTATTTCATTTTGTTTTCATATGTTCTCTAAGCAGTTTGAGGATGGGAGAGTTTGCCTACCAAAAGAGATGATACTACATTTTTTAGCCTTTAGTTTGAGCTTGTTTTTAGTACAAGAGTTTATTAGGGAAAGTTCACTCTGGAGGGCTTGGGTGTCATACCGCCACTTAATAAATCACCTCTAGTTTGCTCCTGCCTACAACCTTTGTTAGCCAGAGGTCATGTCTGTCAAGTAAATACCAAAAATAAGTGGTCACATCACCAAGCCCTGAGAAACACTGCTGGTGACTTACACACCTTCTGATAGGACATCTTCAAGTTGCACTGTGTGGGTTCTGTCTTGCAACTGGTCTGATATCTAACATTTAAGTTTTTGGAAGATGTCAGCATAGGGAATAATGTTGAAGGCCTTGACCAGGTCAGGATGCTCTGCATGCACTGTATGGCCACCATCCACAGCCTCCTTAACCCTTTTGAATAAGTTTTTCAGATAACAATATTCAGGATTCACAAAGCTAAATCTTTAGAGGTCAAATCTAACAAGATGTTGATAATAGATTTTATAAGGGTGGTTATTGGTTCCATAGCTTTGCAAATGAGGCTCATCAGGCTGACAGGTCTATAATTACCAAGGTCAATTGTAAGGTCACCCTTATGGAGGCGCATCACTACAGCAGTGTGTCACTCAAAGGATTAAAATAATAGCTAAACTTAGGTTAACAGCTTGAGAAGTGCATCTGCAAGGGCAATTTTAATACTATTAATTAAACAATTAGGTATATGAACAGGTCACATGGAGAAAATATTTTTGGTCCTGGTTAGCACTTTCAGTAAATAATCTTTAGAAATAATTGGGATAGTAAGGGATTTGTATATTTTGGGGCAAAGAAGTCTCTGGGGTGAAGTCGGCACTAAATTTGTTTGCAAGCATATTAGCAATGTCTATTGGGTTAGAATTTCAGACATCATTATTTATAAGTTCTAAGCAATGCAGGGTAATGTTTTTCAGTTTTTTTCTAACATAACTAAAAGAAGGAATTCTAATTACTTTTGGCTATAGAGGCCAGTCTAAGTTCATGGGTTCCATAAGTGGGCCTGATAGTGTTTTTCAGGTTTTTTTTGTAATGTTTTTGATTCTATCATTGGGAATTGTTTTTTTATTTTCATCTAGTAAGTAACTGAAGGAGATAAGGAGATTTATTTTTTGTTATACAGCTTATTTATAGTGATGGACCACCAGAGTGGTTTGTTCTTGAATTTCCCTGTGATACTTGGTTCTGGTAGAGATTTTTCTCTCTACTTATTTTTTAAATGGATAGATTTCCTTAGTGAAGCTTGCTGCTGTATTAATGTCAGGGGAAGAGCAGTCATAAATGAATTATGATATTTTATCACAGAGTAGGTTGAGGTTGTCATGTTTGTAAAACTTAACTTCAGTCAGGTTAGGACCTTTTGGGAGTTTAAAGGAGAAAGTCACAAGTTTATGGTCAGACTTTGCAAGGAGATTCCACAGAAGTATTGCAAAAGGCAGCAGTATTTATAAGAAGCAGGTCAAAAATGCTATGTCCTCTAGTAAGTTTATTAATCAACTGCTCAAATGAAGCTTTATTTATTAAGCCTATGAATTGTTGGGCATATCCTACACCAAAGGTACATGTACCCCATTACACTGAAGGGTAGTTAATGTCACCCAAATAAGGGAGTTTTGCTAACAGAGAGATCATTTAGAACACTGAGAAATCTTACATGGTCATCAGGTGACAAAGGTTTTCTGTAGCAATCTATTAGTTGATAATTAATCCTGGCCAGAGAAATCTGTAGTTCAAAGAGTTCAGTTTGTGAATCTAGGGATTTACCTGGAGGTAATATAGTCTTTGAGAACTATGGAAACTCCATTACAGTTGCCATAAAAATAAGATATAATAGAAAGGGGGCTGTGAGATGGGTTTTATTTACTGCTACAGTAAGATTTTACTGACAAGACCTCACTATACATTTGTCTTCAGTATGTGACCCAGAGAAAATGTAAATATAGTCACAAAACACTACTTGACCTGGTTCTTGCAGAATACCTGGAACATACCATTTTTTTATGTGAACAAATGAATCCTCATAAATCCTGGGGAATGTATTGAAAGATTGCACTAATTCAGTGTACTTCCATAATAGGACAACGAAAATAACAAATAGGAAAAACATCATCACTGTGGGGGCACAAGTAAAAAATGGTAAGACAATATCACTGATGTGAGCACAAAGTACAGTGCCAGTACTCTGGAATAAACAGCCTTGCTTGGAGAGAAACTTTGGTTGAAAAACAAATGCCGAAAATACAGACCAATATGACTGCTATTACCATGCCATTTTGGGGCAGAACAACTTCAAGACCATTGACACCCATGCTGGAATATTAGTCCTACACTTGAATATCCAGAGAATAACAAACACAGTTTTTTTTTCACTTTATGCATAAGCTTAGCCATTAATTTAGGAATAAGTCAAATTTTCTGAGATGCAACTACTCAAATCATGTTCAAGCACTGTTTCAAAACAGGTGTTTTCATCTGTAATTTACCACTTGACAGAGAAAGTAAAATATCTGAGCTTTGGAATCAAGTGTTTCCCTTGTCTTTGCTTAATAATGACACTGATAAATATAATTTATCAGACTGTGTGGGTGTGTGTAGGGCTTGTGCTCCACAAAAAAGCATCTTTAACTGATGTGTCTTCACAATCCTGATGTTGTTTCATGGATTCCTTAACAGATATTTATACCTTTGTTGCAATGTGCCACACTTCAACAACTCATACTCAGAAACATCATCAAATCTATGACGCAATTAAGCCAACAACTGACTTGAACACTATTCATGATAAAGATTGTTCCTAACCTTTCTTGATAGCTGATTTAGCTCCACTCCTAATAAAAAGAATTTGTACGACTGGTCTTAGAAGCTATCAACTCTGTGATCCATAAGAGGAAAGTAATTTACTGTGTACACCTATTTTATACTATAGCTAAACTTCATACTTGAATTTTGTTAATGTCAAGGTACATTATAGCCTGATATTTCTCTAGCTCTTTGAGGTGAGTTGTTTTAATATTTTTTTTATTAAAGAATAGTACACACTCATTCATCCCAAGCTTTCATTTATATGTAATTAAGTACTACAATGAAATGTTATATATGAAATGCTCTGCAAGGAAACTTGGGAAATAACATAACTGTGAGATACTTATGTCACAAATTCATTAAAAAAGATGTCTTCACATTTCCCACAGGACCAAGAGTGACTATGGTACAGATAGCGAATGGAAGACACAAGCAAGTCACATGCCTGGTCACATTACTGTTTCACTAAAAGTAGAGCTCATTTTACCAAAAACAATGTTGTATATATTTTTCTCTATTACTATAATGATTCTTACTTTTTTCTGTGAGACCTTTTCATAGAATTTATAACCCAAAGTAATATCTAAATTCACAAAGGCACAGCAGGGTTTTTGCACTCAGAATTAATGCATATATCATAAGTAGTTTATTTTGCACTCAGAAGAGATGCTCAGTTTTAACAGCTCTCAGATATAGAATATGAATGCACATTCATCTATCCAGAGAGGGAGAAAGAGGAAGAGAGGTCATGAAGAAGAAGTTAGTTGCATGTCTCAGCAGTAATGAAGAAAAAGTGCTCGAAAGATGTAAGGTATGAGAACACAGTTACTGCAGCCTTGGGAATATCACAAAGAGTTAAGAATCTTTATTCATCTTAATAGAGAGACATTTTGTGACAATATACTTGAGACTGGGCAATATATGGAGAATTTATTAGACAGGTTTGAAAAAAAGAAAGGCTATAATCTGTGGAACTCTTACGTGGTGCAGACTTTTAGTAGAGAGACTAAAAAGAGAAAATGCAAGTGGATAAGGAAGCATTGCAAGACTGTTTAAAAACTGTATGCAAATAAGTGTTGGACATGACAAAATACATTATGATAAAGGCTTATGGACTGGGGTGGAATTGTGGAGTTATTCTGAAGACGGAAAAAGATAATATTGTACATATTCCAAGTATAATAACTATTGAAGGAAAAAGAGGTTATGTAAGATATATGGGACAGCCGAAAACTTGTTTATTTTTTGTGGGAAAAGTAACAATTTAATAAATAATTGTGATAAGAGAAGATGTTTCGTTTGTGGAAAAGTGGGACATGAAGCAAAGAAATGTGAACTGTTGTGTAAAAAATGTGGGAAAATTGGACACAACTCCATTAATTTATTTTATTTTTTTTTTATTTAACATTTGCTGACCGGGAATGTCCGACTAGGTTCCACAGAGCCTGTTTTCAGCGGAGGCCCAGGGAGAAATGCTCCATTAATTGTGATGAACACTTACAGAATTAGCAAAAAGAGCAGAAACAGGAATATGTACATGATATAGCAGAAAATGTTGAGCATGAACGTGAAAAACAAAATATCATACAAGAAGAAAGTAAAAACACAAAGTGTAAAAAAATGAAAATAATAAAGGTGAGGAATTAGTAGCTAAAAGAAATTCAATAGGGAGAAGACTGAAAGGAAAAGAAAATGTAAAAGTGCGATTATGAAAGAAAAAGATAAGGAGCAAGATGAAAATATAACACATCTGGAAGAACTTGAGAGTCTTATCAATAAATGTTAATAGTATAAACATGTTAAAAGAAGGTTAGGTGTATTGGGATGGTATATGCTGCTTAACATGCATGTAATTATCCTAGAGTTTACAAGAATCTTAATGGAAGATGAAAGGAAGCAGACGGAAAACAGATTGGGAACACTGTATGGAACATGGGAAGCGATACATGTTCAGGGATTGCTGTATTATGTAATGAAACAGTTAAGATCTTAGTTTGTACTTTATTAGAGTTAGAAAAAATAAAGTGTTAGATATAACATAAGAAGGATGTATACAGAATTATAGCAATGTATGCATGCCACTAAAAGGGAAGAGAGGAAATGTTCAAAAAAATCGAAGTATATAGGACTAAATATGGTAATAATATTGGTAGGAGATTTTAATTATTTGAGGAAAAGAAAGAAGGGAATGATGTTAAAACAGCTTATGAAATAATGGAAAGTTATATATATGGGATAATATACACTGCACTTATAAAAGAAATGAGATTAAGAAAGAAATTAATTTTGTTATAATATCTGATACTTTGAAAACGATAAAAAAGGAACAAAGCAAATAGGTTTCTCAGACCATTTGGCTGTATGTGTAGAATTAAAAAAAAAAGTAAGAACACATAAGGATAGGTAAATGTATTAAAAGACCGAAGGAAAAGATTTAAATGAAGAAGAAATTGATTGATTATGGGAAGATCATGTAGAAATGACACTATTTTATAAAAACTGGACTGATTGGTGGTTAAGTTTTAAAGGGAAGTATAAAAAGTGTTTTCTATAATGTCAAGTGAAGAAGAGACAGAAAGAAAAGCAAAGATATAGGTTGCCGAGTCAAACAGTATTCATAGAGATAATAAAAACTTCTATGGAAAGGAAAAGGAAATTTATGAAAAGACTCGAGAAGATTAAGAAAATGTTATGTAAACACAGGTACTTTTTTTCAAAGGAAAAAAGTAGTAGTAGCTCCGCATTTGAGTAGAATGGCGAGAGAAGATGAGAAGGTAATAAGAGAATTGGAAAACAATGAAGGAGAAAAGGTGAATACACAAAAAATATTTCAGGTAATAGAGCAGTACATAACATACATTTAATAAGACAGAGACAAAATATAGGCAAATATGGGAAGTAAATAAATTAAGAATGAGATTATGGAAAAATATAAGCATAGGAGAATTTGATTAAATCTTAAAATATTTGAATATGGAGAAGGCTACTTGATTAGATGGAATTGAATATCATATGTATATAATATGAAAAACTGGCAAAAAGTATATTTTGTAGAGGTTTTGAATGAATGATTATAAAAAGGGATAAATTAAAAAAGAAACATGTATGGAGGCATGAAACTTATATAGACGAAGGGGAAGAAGGAAGACATTAGGAACTGGAGACCAATAGTATTAAACAATATTTATGAGAATAACAGGGAAAAGATTAGGAAAATATGTGGATAGACTGATGGAACCTATGATCTTTGGAAAAAAGGGAAAAGAAGTCAGCATTTATTACGGGTGTTAAGACAGGTAATAGATGATATAAATAAAAAAGTGGAAACTAAAGTACTGGTTGGAGATGTAAACAAAGCACATGAAAGAATACAATACGAGAAAATATGAGAAATTATGAAGTATATTAAGAGATTATAATGTAAGCGACAAAATAAAGGTTGTAAGTTCAATATATAAGAACAATATTATTGAAATAATATTAAATGGATGGTTAAGCAAAAATAAGAATAGAATGTGGGATAAGACAGGGCTGTCCAACAAACAGCATCTTATTTGTTAGTTATGAATGTGATTGTAAACGCAAAGAATAAAGAACCGAAAATTGCAAGCTATAGGATAATACAGGGGATTTATGTCCCAGTTATTCTTACTTATGCAGAAGATATAGTTTTGATTACTAAAACAAGAAATGGATGAAACAAGGAATTAAGAAATTAAATAAGTATTTAAATACACTTGGTCTAAGCATCAACAAGGATAAAAGTACAGAAATTGAATTATTAGGCGAGTTAGAAGGTATTCATTTTAAAGAAGAGGTAGATATTCTAGGAATAAAGTTTGGGGTTAATATGAAGAAGGAAACAATGGAGATACTGATACAAAATCTGAGAGAAATGTGTATATTATGGAGGTCATACAGATTACCATACAAGAAAATGGTTTATTTAATAAACTCTATTCTGTTAGGTAAGACTGCCTATTTGGCAAGCGTGTATATGATCCCATCTAAATATGAAAGAGAGCTATAATTGATTATAATTTCTTTTATATCAGGATCATGATTAAACCCAGTGATGCAAGGAATTTTGTATGTTCAGGAAGGAGGAGGAGGATTAGGACGAATAAATCCCATCATACATGCAGCTTTATTGAATCTGTATGAAGTGTTGAAGGGATTAAAAGAAGAAAATAGAAACATGGTAAATGATACAATGAAAAACAGATATAAAAATGTTTGGGAAAGTTTAAGATATGGGAAAAGATGGAAGAATTGTGCCAATAATATGATTAAAGTATATCAAAATAAGATATTAAGGAAACTGAAAATAGGGAGTGTAATAAAAAAACAGAAAAGAATGGTGTATAAAAATGTAATGAGGGAATGTTATTATATTTATCCATGGAAAAAGACAATGAAAAAAAGAAGTGCAATTAAAATAAGGGCTATGTAGAGCAAAATATGTATAAATGTAAAGATTTTATGGTGAGGTTAATAAGTAAACTGCCTGCTAAAGCAAATATACCTTATAAAAGGATTCAGGAGAGGGTATGTAACTGCTGTGGAGAGACTGAGACAATGCAATAGTTTTTCTTAAATTGTATGAGAGTGAGAAAATCGTGGAGAAATTATATGAAATTAGTGTACTGAATGATTCTAAAATTGTGAATGATATAAATATGAACA
This sequence comes from Protopterus annectens, assembly GCF_019279795.1. Lineage (NCBI taxonomy): Eukaryota > Metazoa > Chordata > Ceratodontiformes > Protopteridae > Protopterus > Protopterus annectens. Next base: position 1,426,636,142 of record NC_056725.1, read on the forward strand.
TGATAGAATACGGTAAGAAAAGAACAAAGGAAGTGAACTGATTGGTTTATGTTTTGTGGGCCATATGGAATGAAAGACTGAATGAGATAAAATATAATGGGAAATGGGTATTGGTGGAAATTTTGAAAAAAATAAGTTTTTGGTTGTGGAAAAAGAGTTGGGGAAATAATTGAAATAATGGAAATATATGAAGTTATATGATGTAATGTAAGCAATTGTAAATAATGTATATGTTGTATAAATTGTAAATAATGTAAATAGTGTATATAGGCTGTTATACTCAATAAAGAACCCCTACTCTTTTCTACATACGGTGTGCTAGTGTGTATTTACATAGAAAGTATGGCACAGGAAGTAATGATTGTTCAGGGAGCAAAGCAGCAGCCACCTCAATTGCTTCTTGTGGAACTGGAGAGGATTTGGAGACCAGGTAGTTTTCTGTACATGAAATTGCACTTCTGGAAGCAGTTGACCTTCCTCACAGCTACACTGAATGATTGATGAGAAGTGACATCTGATTTGCGGGCTTTGTTCTGGGCTGATGTAGTTGAACATTGCTGGAGCTTGGGGGACATTATGTCAGCTGTCAGAGTTGTAGACCAAACTCTAATTATGGATGGAAAGACCTTTTCTGGACATTAGGTTCTTCTGTGTCAGCACAGTTTCCTTACCAGAATGGAGCTATGTTACTGTGGCTACAGAGATATAGAATAGTCTTTTGTTCAGGAAACAGTCTTCACTTCAAGGTTCTTGTAATGATCACTATTTTATTTAGAAGACTGTTGTGAAGTAGATTGTTTTTCTTGTTATGGATGTTCAATCCTTGATTCAAATTGGGCAGGGACAGTTATGTGAGTTGACTTTTGAAACATTTGATTTATTGATTAACCCTTTTTCCATGCTGGTCTCAAAATTAACTGCTTATCCCTGGAATGAATTTGATTTTGTTGGGACTGAGATGATGGTTAAGAAGTAACTATTAAGTGCTGTTTTGGAGTAATATTTTGTCAAGAGACATTTTGCTTTTTCAGGTCAGACTGTGCATGATATATGGAAACACTTTGATGACAAGGCAATTTGGACTGGTGCTTAAGTGATTGTGTGTCATAGTGCATGAACAAGATAATAAAATAAGCTCATTCCATCTGTGATTATTGTGCATGGTTTAAGGGTGTGAGTTAGGTATGCTGGCCAGCCCAAAATGTGTTTTCACTGTGCGTCTGATTTGCACCTCATTGCTGTTTGTCCAAATAAGCTATGCCAATTATGGGGAAATTTTGGCGTAACATGAAAATCTTGTGTATTGTAATGTACTAAATGTTCTGGGAAAGGGTTTGTGTGACTTGAATGTAATTCTTTCATCCCTGTGGTGACTTTTCCTGTGCTGCCTGAAGTTCCACAGCTGGATATTTCAGTGGATGACTTCGGTTTCTCAGAATATTGTGAAGGCTGCCCTAGAAAAACAAGAAGAAATTTTGTACAGCATTGCTCTAAAAGTGAATTACATGAGAAGGAATATAGTGCACTGTTACCTCACATGGTTGTAGTGAAAGATGAAATGCAAAAAGATACTTTATGTTCAGCAGCTAATGAGAAAGAAGGGGAGGAGGGTGATGTCTCTTAAGTAGTTTTGTTAAAAATGGAAGAAAAGTTAAGAAACAAGACCCACAAAGAAAGTGTGCAGTATTTATGCTCGAGTATTTCAAACATGTTTAAGACAGTAGTGATATTACATGTTTACTGCATGTTAGACAATTAATACGTGAACAAAAGGAACAGGCGCAAGTTTATAGGGGGAGGGATATTATCTGGAGTTTAGGGTTTGATACTTGCTCAAGTATTACTATTCTAGCTTCTGCATATGGGTTGTATTATTTTGGATGTTTTTGTAATTAATCCTGGATGGACTATTATTGTGGCTTGAGGGATTCTGGTCTTCCATGTAACATTATACTGCTTTTATAAGGTATTTATGAGGCTTCCTGAGGATGTCCACTAGTGAATGACTGGACAGGAAGACATATTAAGATAGAAGTGAGAGATAAGCAAGGCTGTCCATTGAGTCCTTTGTTGTTTTGTTTAATGATGAATGGAGTTGTCATACTGAAAATGAACAGATGTGCATTTGGCAGAATAGCAGTCTTTTCTGGTAAGACTCTTCTGCTCCTTATGAGTTATACTATGATTAAGTTTTTCTGGTCCATCAAAAGTCTTGGGTTTTAATGGTCTTTTTAATAGTGGCCTTGCATATAGCAGATTTATCTATTAACAAGGATAAATGCTATGGATATGGTTGTACAGAGGATATAACAAATATGTCACTGAGTATGCACTCTAAGATATTGGGCATTCATTTTGGGGAATGAGGAGTTATAAAGGATCAGTGGGTGGAACGCTGGAATATTTTGTCGAGTATAGTCAGACTATAGAAATGCATTGAGTTTGACTTTCCATTAAAAAAAGTTTTTTTTTTGGAGGAAACTGCATTATTAAGGGAGAGTTTTCATGTTTCCCATACATTTAGAAACTAATTATTAGAATCATTTTCAGTAGTATGGGGTTCCTATTTAAAACCTGTAAAAGGGAACATTTATGTAATTTCCTGGATAGCAGTGGTCTAGGTCTTATTAATTCAGTGTTTTTTAATGCTCTGGGTGTTTAGCAAGATATGCATTGATGGTCACAGTTTGTAAAGTTATCTCTCCTCTGAGTGCTCTAAAGGATTGTTTTGAGTGTAACAGCACAAAATGAAAAAAAAAGTTTTTTTAAGGTAGCAATTAGCTATTTTTTTTGTAAAGCTTTTCTGGTACTTCTGTATTATCGCAACCAGATTTTCGCGGTTCCAAATTTCGCATACTTCTATAGAAAGGAGGCCATGAAACACTGCAATGTGTGCTTACTGTGTTTACTGCTGTGAATTAAGTTTGCATTACCCTTCAGGAAAAGAAACATTTCCGAAAACCCTCTTCCAGTTTTTGCATGCATTACACATGCACACTTATGTTAACATGTCTGCTACCATTCTGATAAACGGATTCCTTGCACTGAATGGAAGGCTTCCTTCAGAGAAGGCAAAACATCCCTAATTTTGCCTCATGCTTTTGCCCTACCCCTCGTAAAATGTTAGAGTTTCTGGTGAAGGGGTGAGGATTACAGACAAGTCAATAATACCAGACAATTTTCATACTTTGCGTCTTTAAAAAATGCACTTTGATGTTAAGCGTCTTTAAAAAATGCACTTTGATGTTAAGCATTGTGTTTTAACAACTTTTAAAGTGAATTAGAGTAATATCAAAGAAAGGTTCCCGATTACTCCCAATTACTTTTTGGATTTGCCCCCGATTCTTCAGCAAATAAAGTAAGATCCATTTAAGTATGAAAATCTTAAGCCTGGCATTATGGACAAAGAGTAAACATCAGCGATTCACAAGAAAATGAAACATTTTATGAAAGGCAGGGCAAACGTTCAGCAACATGCAGTTACAGGAGAAATGAGGCGCGTCATCCACAAGTACAAAATTTTACCCGTACTACTCTTCTGGACTCATACCCACTGAGACAGACTAATGCTTAATTCTCAACAGATCCCTTTTTTAGGTTAAGCAACCCTGTTTCCACGCACACAGAGAGAATAATGTCAGTGCGGAAATCTGGTTGCGATAATACGCAAGTACCGCTTTTCTTAATCTTTTCCCCAAGTCTAGATGCTGCTGGTATGGGGAAATCCTAATTTATTTATTTATTTTTTGGATTCCTGGGAACATTTATCTGATGGTGTTAAAAGGAGTACATGAGTAAACTTTAAGCATTTAGTACAATGTGGGAATTTTTTGTGGAATATCACTTTAGGTAAATTATGGAAAGTGAATGCTCTCCATGCAGAAGGTTGCTGTTTATTTTGTTTCCAGGAAGGAAATATATGTCATGTATTGCTTGATTACTCTAGAGTGCAACTATTTTGAAGAAGACATTCTGACTTCTGGAAGTAATTGCAGATTGCAGTTGTGACTTATGAAGTGACAGTTTATGGACATTATGTTAATCTTGATCCTAGTAGTGCTGATGCTATGCTAATCCTTATCCATAGCATCAGTCCCACTAGGATCATAAGTGGCACTTTGTGCATGCTTTTTTGTGGAAAAAGATGCGAGGAAGTTTTGTGCAACCAGGCATGGGGAATCACGTTAACTTTTCAGAATACATTCATTTAAGATTAATCACTGTGTATTTTGATACTGCTACTTCTGTTTTGCTGTTGTTTTAATAAAGGCCTCCTACCTTTTCAACAGGTGCCATGGGATCTTTTACACATACCTGCTCTACCACCAAATCAAGCAGACAGGACCTCAGTTTAACAGGTCATACACAACACGCACACAATCATAGAAAAACAGATTTTGATACAGAAATAGATATATGCAAGCACATGCATGCACACACAAACACACGTGCTCACTTTCTTATTCTGGTAGTTGTCATCACTTCCGGTGGAAATGCATACTAGTATGCTTGGCTCAGTGTCTCGTTTGCCTGAGAATCTTTTTCAGAATGCTCGCTTTAGAGACATGCAAACATTACCTTGAACATCCTTCTTTAATTCAGCAGTAATAGCCACTGTCTCAGGTATGTCTACAGTCACAGGTGGCAGACTTGAATTCAAGGAGTACTCTGTAGTGGTACACCATTCTTCAATGGCAGTATCGAATCTGGTTTTCTTTTTTAAAATTTGAACAATATATCTTCTCACATCCTCTCAGTATCCCACCTAATAATATACGATACAGGATCTATCTTGACCTTTAAGCTTCCTGGCATCCATTTTTTCCTGTGATATCATTTCTCACATTTGTCACTTATTTAAAAAATATACAATGTCATTGTATTATCATTATGCAACTTGTTTTGTACAAGTTATGTACATGAATATTTAGTCATTATGGCCTGGGGCATGGTTAAAAAGGATCTGAGAAAGACCCATTTACCAAATCACCAAATAAATAGATAAACTCTGGACAAGTAATGCAAATGGATACTACCTTCTCATTGTAACAAACCATGCCTGATAGCCACATAAATCCTCTTGCCAAACTTCTTATACTAGAATGATACTCATGTAACAGTGACAAAATAATTTGTCTACTTATGTTAGGATTATGCGCATGTGGCCGCAGTGGTGCAGTTGTTAGCATTGTCGCCTCACAGTAAGAGGTTCTCCGGATAGATTCTCGGCTGGAGCACCTTCTGTGTGGAGTCTGCATATCCTCTCCGTGGTCGAGTAAATTTAAAGACATGCAGGTAGGTGCGAGCGTGTGCCTTCTTTAACTCAATACCATAAAAAGTAACTGCCAATCATTAGCGGAGTTCCGCTGTGGCGACCCCTAACCAGGAAAAGCTGAAAGAAAGACATGTTAGGATTATGAGTCTGACTTCATGGAATATGTAATGATTTTATCATTGAGAGTATTCGTTCTAAATATATTATATGTCAATTGAAATATTTCTTGGTCCAGACAGTAGTTCCGGTATGCTGTTTTTGAGACTAAAGTGCTTAAGGTTAAAATCCAAGGCAGTCTTAATGTGCAGATGTAACTGCTCAAAAGAATGATTACAACACAATGCATTTACAAACCATCCAGAAAGCATTGTTTTGCAAGGGGGCTAGCCTATTCACACCCAACATGGGGTACTGTTCCAAGCACAACATTCTGTCCACTACAACCTTGCACTTATCATAGATCCTGCTGGAACAATTCAGTCTTATAACAGAGAAAGCTAGTACAACTTAATCTAATAAAATGTACATTTTCATTTCTTGTAATATATTGTTAAATTTTCCTTCTACATTACATTTAAAATCATATGGGACTATACTGGTTTAAGAAAAGCTTTGGAAGCACCGTATTACTCATGTGCATCTCTGTAACAGTTCCTTCACACTGGTCCTGCTCATCTTAAAATAATATTATATGGTTTGCAAATCAGTCTGCCATTTTTTTCTTATCTTATCTTAGATAGCCGATTTACAAATCTCCAGTCCATATTCATTTCTTTTAACCAATTTCACTAAAACAAATTTGGGCCAGAACCTCTGGTAACAACCAATGCCTGTTTCTTTATTTGATCTTTGAAGCCAAATGTGACTTTGGCAGCTCACACAATAGCTATGATATTCCTTGTATATGCAATCAAAGCACCCTCACATTCAAGTTCAATCCCTTCTACATTCTCCTAGAACTTTACACATTCTGCATCATTAATCATTGTGATACTCCAACCTATGTACGATTCAAATAACACATTCTTGTTATTCAATTTTAATGTACAAATAATAGAAGATGAATTTCATGGATGTTCACACTCTCTCCAGGCTATACTCAGCTCTCTGCACAAGGTAGACAAGATAATTCTTAAGATGTATCACTTCTCTTTAAAACTTTTGCATATAGTTATGAGTTTGACACTTTTTCATGACAAAAACAGAGTTTCAGAGTTTTCATATTAAAAGAAAAACTAACAAGGAGTATGACCGATCAATTCTCATTTTTAAATTTGCAATCATTCCACACATGACTTCTACCACATGTAGAACATGGCTTAGCCACATTTTCTTCAGTGTCAGAATATTTCTCCATTGGCTATGATCTTTTATCTCGGATTTCAGTATCTCTATTTTCCTGCTAGAAAACACAGTTGCATAATTTTGCAAATCCAACATAGAGTTAGAATACACACATTTTCATGAAACACAACACAGAATAACAATTCTGTATGCTATACTTTAAAAAGTCTTAATCCTGATCTGAATTTACTAAAGATGGTAAATGGAAAGGACAATGGGGATTGGCCTCTGAAAAGAGCATTTTGTTTATAAGAATGTGCATTTACTACCTTTTGATCACTCATTACTACAAAATGTTCATGGTTGTGCCCTGTTAAGTGTATAAGCTAAATACCATGCATTATTAATTTTGAGAGTGTTTCCCAGTCTTCAATTATTGACATGATTATTAATTTTCTCTATTTTTATTAAAAGTCTTTAGCACAGATAAAGTTGAACCTAGTCTGACCAATCATTATTACACAATAAAAGTCCACTATAGATATATATGATTTATTTATAACTGTTCCTCCCAAACATCGTGTATAAAACACACATCCCAAAGACTTTTATATTTTATGTTTTGGCTCATTTTTATTTAAGTCCAACCCATACTTTATTTTATGGCACTTCCCTCTCTCTCCTTTGCCATCTTCTTCTTCCTATTCTGACCCATATCTGCTTTGACTTTTTCTATTTGACCTTTTGAACCAGCCTCCATTATCCTCACTCTCTGCTGCCTGTTGATCTATTGTTCTGTTTTCTGCATCTTTATTTAGTATCCTCAGGGATTTTCCATTCCAACCAGCCCGTCACTAGCAGTAATTTTTTTCCTTTCTTCTCTCTCCCACACCCTCTGCATTTATATACTCCAGATAAGAATAACAACCATCCCTCCTTAACCTTAATCAACTTACTCCATCACCATTTTTGTACCACTTTACAACCCCAACACATGTGGTTATTATCTACCTTCTTTTTCTCCATACCTCATATACTCTGGATTGTCTCATTGGCCTTCCTCATACAATGTTTTTGGAGTCCTACACTACCTGTGTAATACCTTTACATGCTAATCCCTCACTGGCTCTGATACTTCTAAGGTCTTCAGTATTTCCCAGGATTCACTCAATTTATCATTTGCCCACTCTTCAGCTCACTTTCTTTAACCCATTTTCTATCAATTATTTCACAATTCACTTGATCTTGCAAAATGCCTTGCAAATGATTCAACGCTTGCAATTCCTCCTCTAGCTTATTCAGCTCAGAAGTATACCCAGAAGCAGATTTATTAGACTACTGTCTACAAGAATTAAACTTAAAAGTTCTGTACTAACATACTTGGCTTTGTATTAACATACCTTTCTTTACTCAAATTAGCTCTTCAAAGTTGTACCCGCTAGCCTTTACTAAGGAAATAAAATTCTAATTATAGTGCATGTTTGTGATCGACATTATGAAGTGGTATTGGACTTCTTTTCCTTTGATGTCGCTCTACTATTGACAATAGACACCATTGCATTGATCGATTCAGGTTTGCTTTAGGGGTTGAAAGGCACCATATTTCCTACCATTGGAAGTAATTAAACTTGCATGAAGCTGTAAGAGAAAAGACAGTGGGGTAATCAAAAGCAAGTTCAATCACAGATGACATGGAGAGGGATTCATAGGCACATCCTATGAGAAGATTCAAATGTGTGAAGGACACTATGTATTCCTTGGCAGCTAGGAATGTATAGTTTTCCTTCTTGTTACTTCACTGGTCATTCCGCAATGGAATTAAATAGGACTACTTATACTGCAATTTTTGTCATATTTTTATTGTAAAGTTTAGATAAATACATTTAAGTTGAAAGAAGCGTACTACATAATATATTATATTACATAACAAATGTTTTAAATTGCTATACATGTTTAGAAATTAACAAATTAAAAAATAATAAAACATTGTCCAATGCATTCTTGCCTAATGTTATAATGCAGTTGTTCTTTACATTAATGTAAGAAATACTCCCTGTGATTAGGCTTGTGTAATTAGTTAATTTTCCAGCTAATCTCATTATAAAAACATTTTTTAGTGGTCATTAATCCAAAAAGGATCTGTTACATAGTAATTACAGTACAAATGTGCATCTATTTGAACATTCTGCTGTTTTAGTTATTGATCCGCGGTGGTGGTGCTGCGGCAGCATTGTCGCCTCACAGTAAGACGCTGTCCGGTTCGATTCTCAGCTAGAGCGTCTTCTGCGTGGAGACATGCGTGAATGGGCATTCCTTCGTTGAAGGTTGTGCATCAGAGCTGGCAACTCTGCATGTAAAAATTGACTGCCAATCATTAGCGGACCGGAGTTCCGCTGTGGCAACCCCTAACCGGGAAAAGCCGAAAGGCACAACAAAAGTGCTGTTTTAGTTATTATATAATTTTAGTGAAATATAAGCAGCAGAGCTGGGTGTTGAAAAGAAGCATGAGGGTAGTGTTCAACTTTAAGTTTGGTAGGTACTGAAATCTAAGTATCAGGGAAAGGAATTCAATATCCAAACATTAGGGGAGGGGGTATTTAAAACAAGAGAGCTGGACACAGTATGGCAGGCTTTGAGCACTGCATTTCAGCAGTTACTTTTTCTGGGAGAAAGATAAACATTACTACCATAATGGGCATACAGCTACCCTTGCTGTGTGGTCTGCAGGCCAGTGGTATTGTGAATGACTTCACAAGTTGTTGGCAAAAGTGTTTTCTCTCTGCCTAAAAAATATGCAGACTGAGATGAGGATGCAGTTGGGTGGGTATGCTGTACCCTGCAAAAGATTCTCAAAAACTGCTATGCTGTTCATCCATTACTGAATGCACTGCAAGTAAAAACATGGAATTATGTTTAACGTGTGAAGTATATCAGGTATATCAGCACGAATGCACACATATTACAAGTGTACATGACATTGGGCAATTGTTCACTGTATCATATACACAGGCATACAGACATGCGTACTTTTACTGTGTGTGTGTGTGTGTGTGTGTGTGTGTGTGTGTGTGTGTGTGTGTGTGTGTGTGTGTGAGAATACTGCTGTGTTTATGTTTTTAATTTTATACAAGTGTATTGAGAGTTCTGCAATATTTGTATTTGCAAATATTTAGAGCAAACAAATTATTGCTGGGAAACTCAAAGCATGAGCATAGTCAGAATTTTTGGAATTGTACATCAGCTTGCAGAATACATCCTCTCCTTCCATTCTAAACAGTGCACTTAGCCTCCCTTCCATCATAGACCGTGAATATTTCTTGTTACAATAAATGTCCAACAAGCAATGAAAAAATAAAATCAGTCAGTAAGGCAACTGATTTTTTTTATATTTATTTTAGCACATCTTATTGGGGTTAGGGTATGGGGTAATGGCTAAAGAGTTTACCACAAAGGGTACAGAGTTTGATTCTCACCTTTGTGGAAACTGGCTAGGCTTCAAATAGCCTGCAAGAGCAGCTAGCTTACTAATTACCTATGAACCTATCAAATAACTTTTTAAAAATTAAACACCTTGGCACACATGGTGCCTCCCTGGCTACACCACTGCCCAAAGGGTAGAAGGCGGCTGCAAACTTTATAACTTTTTATCCTGTATGCATATCATTATCCATGCATGTGTATGAGACACCACTGTCACCTCAATAGGCTCTGACTGCTCATGTGTGATGTCCCTTTGCTAATATGCTTGAAAACCCCAATGGCCTTTCCTACAGGGGGCATGAAAATATTTTTACACTTCTGTTGTTTTTAGCATGGTCTGTGACCACATATGTCTGGCTACACACTGTCCAGAAAATGTTTGTGTTCAGCTCTGTTTATGATCATCTGTCTATAGGACTATATCTTTTTGTGAATTGCCTTGTGCTTTTGACACCTTTATAGTGACCGTTGAAGCACCAGTAAACCTTCATATATCCTGGTGGAGATACATAATTTCCATTTGTAGATAACTGAGACCAGAGACGGCCTTCTGTGAAATGGAAGCCCAGGCAAAGTACTCCACAGTGCCACGATTCCACCCAGCACTGTCCCAGTTACCCCTACTTCCTCATCCACTCCTCCCCAAAACATCCAGATTACTTTTCTATTGTACTCTCACACTTTGTCTTACACTTCATCATTTTCCTGTATCCATTCCACACACCAACACTGGCCAAAGCTGCACTGTAATAACTGTGGAGATAATATTCACATAAAGCTGGGGGTCTGCAGGCCAGTTAGCCTGCAGAAGATACTGGATTTCAGATGCTCTTAGGTGCATTTTGCCATTTTTCTCCAGTCTTCTGATCCAGTTACTGTCTGAACAAAAATCATGACTCATGGAAGTTCAGTTTTATTCTTCTCTTTCAATGAAGAAATGAGGTGTCTAAGGCTTAAAGTTCAAATGTGAACTATATTGTGTCCAAGGCTTAAATGCCCAAAAGTGCCAAACAAATGGTTCCCAATAAACGGAGAAGTCAAACACTTGTGAGAATACATAAAGCAAATTTGGGAATAGTCCCTGCCTCCCTACCAACCAAAAAAAAAAAAAAAAAAAAAAAAAAAAAATAGTCAACTTCTGCGTACCGCTCTAGTGTTGATGAAAGTGAAACAACGAATGTCAACAATCATATATTTTAAGCTGCTGCAAGACCTACACACAGCATGCTTCCTTGCCCTTATACTAAAGGCCAGACACCTTCTGTGCACACCTTTTATGTGAACCTAGGATGAAAGAGAAAGAACAAATAGAATAAAGATTTCAACTGTTTAGTATCAAACACACACACACGCGCACACACACACACACACACACACACACACACACACACACACACACACACACACACAGTATACTTACTTACCTATATGCCAAAAAATAGCCACTTGTATACAAGTCTGATGTTTGATTGCCAGAAAAGTGAAAACAAATAGTTATTACAGTACTTTCTTCCATCTTGCCATCCCTAGGCAATGCACTGGTCCTAGACAAGTTATAGTGAACCTCTGGGTACATGAGTGAAGTTTGATTGTGAGAAAATAATGATCACACTGTTCTTAGCCCTCACACAAGCTATACAGACCTTCTGGGCATATCTGATTGTTTAAACATTAAACAAATAATGTCCCTGCTGCCACCTGCCTGTCCACAAGGTATAGCAACTTTCTGTGCAGACTTCTGAGGCTTGATTGTGAGGAAAATTAAAGCAATAATGACTGCACTGTCCCTAGTTCCTACACAAGGGACAGCCATCTTTTGGGTACACCTCTGAGGCTTGATTGTATAATAACCACACTATCCCCCAGATGACTGTTCAACAGTGATCATGCAGGAGCAGGGGTAAGTCATTTTTATAAGCAGAAGACCTTTTGCTCACATTTCTGAGGAGGGCTGACAGGCTAGAGTTTTGTATTAAGTTTGTGTCAAAATCCCCTTTTACAATAGGGAATGAGGGAACAGCCTGTCCCTAGAAGCCGTAAGGGTGTAGATGTTCTGCAACATTTTTTTTTCCGTACTTTTGAAAGATAACCTAGCTATTTTTACTACTGCTACCCAGAAGAGTTATATATCTGCCTTGCAATACTGTGCATGCCCACAAATAAAGCATGATTTTTTTTTTTTGCACATGCAGACATATTGACACTATCTCTAACAAGTCGGGTCTCCCATGAGACACACGCACAAACACATGTGTACCTACAGGCAAATTGGAGGAATGTCAATTCACTGAGATCATGTCTTTGGGGTGCTGGAAAAAAAAAACACATCACCTGCATAAAACACTCCAAACTGGGAGAATAAGCAGACTCTATGTGGAAGGAGAAACAGCCAAGAACCAAACCAGACAGCCAAGATTTGTGAAATTGCAATGCTACTCAATGCAACAGTTTGCTAATAATCAGTTGATTTTAGACGTATCCTGCCATGATCACAAACAATAGCCCCTTACTATGTACAATGCTGATATATGACTTGTGATAGAAAGTGAAATAAATTTATGGCCAGTTTGTTACTCTTCAATACAGTGCAACACCCACACACAAATACACACACATAAAAAACATTGCACATAGCAATAATGGTTTTACACCGATTGTGCAATACTGCTCCTATCATACTAGATGACTGTTTAACAGTGATCACACAGCAGCAGGTGTAAGTCATTTTTATCAGCAGAAGTCCTATATAACCATCAGCTGCAGCCATATTATTTGCTATATACCTCAGATGTCTAATTGTTACTAAAATGACCACAGTAAGATATTCCAACATTCTTTACATGAATGCATACTAATCTTCTTCTTCTTCTTTCGGCTTTTCTCGGTTAGGGGTCGCCACAGCGGATCACCTTGTCCGCACATTGAATGGCAGTGGAGTTTTACGGTGTCGAGTTGCCAGCCCGGCGCCCAACCTTCCACAGAAGGCACACTCACACGCACACCTAGGGCCAATTTAGAGTGTCCAATCCACCTGCAGCATGTCTTTGGGATGTGGGAGGAAACCGGAGCACCCGGAGGAAACCCACGCAACCACAGGGAGGACATGCAGACTCCGCACAGAAGGCACCCCAGCTGAGGATCGAACCGGAGAACCTCTTGCTGTGAGGTAGCAATGCTAACCACTGCACCACTGTGGCCACCCTACATGAATGCATACTAATACTAGACCTAAAAAGCAAGCGTAATGGCTGTTTAACTTGATTGTCGCACCAAGGTCAATCATTTTTATACAGACAGTCCCAGTATCTAGCACCAAAAGCCAGTTTGCTGACTGTGTTCATCTCAGACATCTTTGGTAAAAAAGTAATAATGGATAAGGTAATATAGTTAAAGTTTTTTCACACAAACACATAGTAGCCACACTACAATATTCCAACTTAATTATACACAAATGCACTCTAGTCCTGCAAAGTCAGATTAAAGACGGTTTAAACTAAACATACAACAGCTGTTTCAGTTACAATTATCTACATACAGCCTCCTTGCTCCATAGTCATAGTCATTTTGTTAAATGTGTACACATCAGACATCTAATTGTGTTACATATGGACACAGTAATATCTTTCAGTTCTATTTCACACAAACAGGTACAATAAAATATTCTATCTTGTTTAACACAAATTAGTCTTACAATACCAGAATAATGAGCAAACAGCAGGGTTGGTCACTTTCTTTAACAGGCAATATCCATACTAAGCAATTATAGTTACTTTGTTGTCCATGTAAATTTCAGACGTCCACCTCTAGTAGAGTAAAATAAAATAAGGCTCGGAATAATCTATAGCAACTCTGTTTCACAAAAACACAGTTGGTAGCCACCACAGTACGCCCTGCAATGCTGTATACAGCCCATACATGGTTGCCTGAAAGAATCAAAGAAAAAAAAACTTACTTCATGCTATTGTCAATTATTGCCTCTGCTGTTCTTAGTACTGCAGCTACTACATACACATTATCATTTAAAATTTGAGGGCTTTCTTCTCCTTGCCATTCTATGATCTAGACAATGAATCAGTTAGGTCATGGGTTGGATGAAAAAAAAAGGCAACAAACCAAGTTATCAGATATACAGCACCTTCTCCATGGGGCAATGCAGCTAAGGTTGTCTTGAACTGAGATGCTTCAGGCCATTTACATTTCTATAAAATTTTAAATCAAATAAAAATTTAGAGTCACGTATTAAAAATTAATAAAGATCAGAATGGTACTCCTAGTTGAATGACAGCCTAGGGTGCTGCTTAGTTCCTTTGTTAAGGCCAACTATTGCTGTGCATTGCCATGCAAAGTTACGTGACAGCCTTCAGATTGCATTAATTGCAATACTTGAATGCTACTGTCCTGTTGTATATGGTCCGGGAACTTAAACAAACTTGGTAACCTGATGCATTGGTTTGATCCAGAGTCATGGCATGCTTTCTTTTATAGGTTCATAGGTACGTACTAGGCTATTGGCCCTAGGGCCTATATAAGCCTACCCAAATAGTACCCTGGCTTTTGCCACACAAGAAAATTATTTTCCTGTGCCCCTGTCAAGCACAGCCACAGAAGTGATCCCCGGGGTGAATTTCCTATCTCCCATCCAATCATCAAGATTTTTCTTGAAGAGTGCTAATGAGGAGCTTTGTTTGATATAGATAGGTAGTTTGTTCCAGAGTATGGAAAGTCTCTGAGACAGGAATCTATCCCTCCAGCATGCTCTGTTTATTGTGGTGACAAGGTTTAGGTCCCTAGAGCATGTAGCTCGGAGGGATTGGGATTTCTTTACATGGAGCATGTCCAACAGCTCTGAGTTTGACATAGCTTTGTATGTTAGGCAGAGATCGCCTCTGAGTAGGCGATATGCGACAGAGTAAAGCTGGAGTTCTTTGAGACGGTCTGTGTAGGGCATCTGTTTGAGGCTGGTAATCCTCTTTGTGAGGTATTTCTGTGGCCTTTCCAGTTGTTGTAGATGTCTTGTGAGGTACATACCAAAAGGGGCATTGTACCCTATAATGGGTCTAATGAGTGAGGAGTAGAGGGGAACAATGACCTCTTTTTTCCTGGATGAGAAACCTTCTGTGATGAGCTGTGCCATGTAGAAGGATTTCCTGACTACTGTGGCAATGTGATTATCAAAGGAGAGACTACTGTCCACCTGTGTCCCAAGGTCTCTTATCACACTTTCGGTGTTAAGTAGACTACCGCCTATGTGGCAGTTCATGGGTACAGAGATTTTAGCAAAAGGGATGACAATGCACTTTTTGGCATTGAGCTTGAGGCCATGGCTTTGACACCAGGCATCTGTCTCAGTGAGGCCCTTTTGTAGGATGTCCACATCAGTATGAGATTTGATTATAGCTCCTAGTTTGCAGTCATCTGCGAGCTTTGTTAGCCAAAGACCCTCTGTGTTAGCCTGTACTTTAGAGAAGTAGATACCAAACAAGAGAGGACCTAGGACTGAACCCTGTGGTACTCCACTCGTCACTGGTCTGAAGTTATGAAATACGCTAGCATTTTTCTCTTTTATACACATTTTCCTGCAATATTAATTTTATGCACGAGTCTCCTCTTTCATCACTAGTGACCAATGCCATTATTTGCAAGAATTGACATTCACCAACTATTGCTTTCAAAAAACATTATGGCAACAGACTACATCTTGTAAACAGGCCAATATGTTATTCCTGTTACCATCATCAGCAGTGAGAACCATGAAATAAATATGGAGTGAAAATGCCTACACAACGACTTCCCAAGTTTTGTAACAAGTAACAGTGGCTTTAAACAAAGTCTCACAGCACAAACTTCATTATTAATTATAACACTGTAATAAGTTTATCAAGACACACGATTGCAATACAGCCTTATAACTATCCACAGTATCAGAGATATGGCATAACAGACTTTAAAAACTTCACAGAATGGGTAGTAGCAAATCCTGTCCACACCCTCTCCTCATGGATGGCCTGGGTATTATGAAATGGAAAGTGTTTTCCTACCACAGAGTTTGTTAAGGTAATAAAAGAATGAATTAATGAATGAATAGCATTTACTCAGCCAACGAATAACAAATAAAATATTTATTTGTTATTCATAATAAAAGAATGCCAAAACAGGAAGTGATGACAACACATCCATCAGAGGCAGTAGCCCCCCTGCACCTCCCTCTACAAGTGTTATCAGTTACATACAGTTGTTAAAGATTAAGTGGGGGGTTCAGGGGAGGTAGTGTATTTGCTGGACTCAGACATTACTAATAGTAAGCAACAAAACAGTAAGAAATATTTTCATTTCACCACTTCTATGGCTAAGGCGTTACAATGGCATAACACTGCATGTGTTATTCATATTTAACTGGCTGAATTTACATGGATGTCAGTCATTGTCAGTTTTCTAAAGACACATCCACACATGCAGAAAGAATAGTGTGAGGTGCTTAAAGTAATTTATGTCAAAAATCCTGTAATATAAAAAGAAAGGAATACTATACTATTCAGCTATACTACCTGTAAAAACATTTGAAATACAGACGTTATTCTTACTTGCACTAACTAGTCATAACATTTCCATAACCATAAATTTGCTGAACAAACTTTAATTAATAGAAAAGAAAAACTAACTGATGGTAATATTTCCATACTATAACAATGTTAAAGGCCTCACAGATTTGCAATACTTCATTTGCTACAGTAACCCCAGGTTGTAGGTTTTGTCCTGGGATCACAAAGAAAATCAGCTGTTTTATCTTAAGCACAACACAAACCATTAATGTATATGTGTTGTATCCAAAATCAATGCAAAAAAAAAAAAAACACAGAAGAGTTGTCTGTGGTCAATTAGACATAAAACTGTTGCTGTTCACCCAGCAATTATCCCATGGATATTTCGTAACAGAAACTGTCCCTCTACGTCTAGCAGTACTAATAGAAAAAGTTACTTCTGGTAACTTCAGAACAGAATAAATCCTTTTAGGTCTTTACTTCCCAAAAGAGCAACAGAGAGAGAGAGAGAGAGAGAGAAATAAAATTGATCCTAAATACAAGTACACTCTGTCTAGAAGGGTAAACCATGACCATATTTTCTTTGCTGTCCTGCAGGTACAGCTTTCTGCCTTCAGGTTACCTAACGTGAACTGTGTCTCTCTCCAGAAAAAGCATAAAACAGGGCAAATTGCTAACAGTTTTAAACAGCTTTAAATAGGGAAATAAAATGTGTTGATTACAGTATGCTTTATTAACAATCTAACTCAGTATCATTTACCATTTATTTTTGCTTAGAAAACTTAAGTATGAAGGTGCTGCTGTTAGCAAACATTTTCAAAGTGGAAATGTTTTTTTCCCTTTCAAAATGAGGAAAGATTAGAAATATGCAGGCAGAGTGTGTTTCATTTGGCATAAAAAGTCAGTGCTGATAATGTTAAAAGTGAGGAAGGAAAATGTTTTAGACTCCTATCAATTAACAAGACTATTTTGGAAAAATTCACTGGGCAGCAGTTGCAAGGTCATCTCGTCTAAATTAAAATAACATCAGCTTTGTGACATTTCAGTTGTTCTTTTAAAATGCCTTAATAATACCTAGATTATAAGACTTAACACAACAACACTGAACAGTCTGCAAGAGACAAACTACTGTTTGATTTGGAGATGGCTGGTGCCAGTGCCTCGCCATATTATTAAACACGGGTGGCTTACCATAGCCTGATATCCAAGCATTTTCATAAAATGCGCAGCTTCTTTTCCCTTGTACACGTTAAACCACATTGTCCCCTGGTACTGGTCCCCGGCATCCAGTAACAGTACGTTTTGTTCATTGCTTCGTATCTCACGGATTTTGGTATATCTCCTAGCAACGCCGGCAAAGCAGTCATTCACGTTGGTGCACTTGCCCGAGTCCCGACTTGTCTGTTCCACACGTGCGTGAACATCATTGGTGTGAAGCAGGATCAACTGAAAGTCACTCGCACGGCATACGTTTATAGAAATCCCGTAGAACAGCGCTAGCACAGTTAATACCAGGGACGGGCTGTCAGCAGCCTTATTCTCAGTCTTATCCAGGCAGGACATTTCATCTAAATGACAGAAAGCAAAATAATACCCCAGCTGCAGGGCAGTGAACCAAACAGCAACCGCTACTTAAACTAACTTTAACCAGGGATGCGCTTAATAACCGGTTATTATTCGTCTTGGAGAGAGGGTGGAGCTATATATATGCCATGCCAGGCAGTTATATTCACGTCTTAGCTGTGTTTGCAAGAAAATCGAAGTTGTGAGTAGCTGATCTTCGCTCCTAGTAACTAACAAGATGTTACTCAATCAAAATATCAAGATGTCAACAAAATTTTTGGGGCTAACGTAACAGGGTAATCTGTAGTGTTCAGTTAGTATATCAAGTTTAATTGCGTTATCATAGTCACTGTGATAAGTTAAATTGTGTAGTATGAAACCTTATTAACCAGTACTACTAACCTCATAATTAAACCCATAATTAAAATACATTTCTCATGGCCCAGGCCTTTTTTAGTTGTAGGGAATAGTGCGGGAGGGAAATGGACTGTAGAGTACGTCTATACAATCGTAGAACCGACTGAACCAAGTTATTTCTGCTCTTCGGATTTTGGCGGTTTGAGTGCAAGCATACCTGAACAAATAAATGATTGTATAGTGTCACTTGAAGCAAAGTCCATCGTCAGAACAGCAGCTTAGGTTGGCTATCACAGAACCTTTGTACAGTCATTTTACTAGCCTTCTGTACTAAGTACAGGGTTAAAGTACAACTATTTATGTATTTCCGTTTGTTTATCGGGTAGGTCCGCTTAGGTCATGCAAGGTCTTGTAGTGGAGGCCCGGAAAAAAGTTCCAAAAATGCATTTAATAATCTGACTGATCAAAGTTACAGAAAATAATAGGTTAATGGGCTAAGTTTTCTGGCAACAATCCCTTGGAGCTGTCTGGCCTGTGGATGGTCCAGCTAAAGAATCCTGAGACCCTGCCTTACCTTGGCCTCCTTTAACTTTCCTGCTTTCTGCCAGATCCCTTCTATAAAGCACATCTCATAGTAGTCAAAGTACAGGCCCGTACACGCTAAACCTGCTTGTAATTCTGTGTAGAAAACCTGCATACCATCTTCTGAGAAATGAACCTCATCCCCAACCTACTTACCTGGGCACCTGACCTGAATGCTAGGGTGAGAAATGTACAGCTCACTATTGTTCCTTAACAACTTATCCATAGTATTATTAATTCTATACCTCATCCTCTCCACTGCTTCAATCAATGGAATTAGCCTCTCCACCTTCTTCTGTGTACCACTTCTGACCAATGCATGTAATTTACCTCATGCACAGTCAAACCCACCAAATCCTTTAATGGAAGCTGACAAATATCATTACCCCTTAAATGTAACACAATGACTAGAAAGGTTTTCCCATTATGGCTGCTTGTTGCAACACTGCCCTAAGCTGATGCCATTGCATGCTTGATATCCCAGACCAGATTGCCTTGTAAGAATCTCAATTTCACTTTCAGAAAGGTGAGTTCTGCCTGCCCTGGACTCAACAATGGAGTCTCTGGATAAAATAATGTACTTCGATCCCGATCCAATGATGTGTGGGCTGAAACAAAAAAAAAAAAAAGAGTTAAGGTTGCTTGCACCCCACATAGCTTTGGACTTTCACTTGCCCAGCCTCTTAATGTCAGCCTGGTATATCTGTCTGTATGTGTCTAAGCCACACAACTTAATAACCTCCCGTAAGTCTGCCCTCACCTGATACTGTGTAAGAGGATTCCCTTGCGGATGACAAAAGAATGGACTGTCAAACATGCGCCAGTAGTTGCAGTACTCCAACATACTTCAGGGTAACAACTCTTAACCCACTGACCTTTCCCTCCTTGATCTATTTTGGATTTCATAACCTCATAGGATGTTACTAGGCTATTGGCCCTAGGGCCTTTACAAGCCTAGCCATGTTTTACCCTTGTTTCCCTCATAGATCAATAGAAATAGCCCATATTAGTGTGTGAATTTATTATCAGCACTGACTGCACCTATTCAAGAGGGACATACCCCTGGGGTGACTTTACAGTTTCCCATCAAATTGTCCAAGTTACGCTTAAATAGAGTCATTGAGGAGCTTTGTTTTGGATGCAATTTCCTTACGTATGAGATGAGCAAGGTAGAAGGCCTTCCTCACCACTGTGGACATATGATGATCAAAGTTAAGGCTACTATCAACCTGCATTCCCAAGTCTCTCACCACTGGGTTTGAACTTAGGTGAGTATTGTTAATGTTGTAATTTGCTGGGACTTCACCTTTACTGAAGGGATGATAATACATTTTTTTTAGTTAAGTTTGAGTCTGTGGCTTTAGCACCAATCATATGTCTGTGTAAGCCCTTTTTGTAGTACGGTGACATAATTTGGGGATTCAATGATTACATCCAGTTTGCAGTCATCAGCGAACTTGGTAAACCACAGGCTATTTTTGCCAGAACTTCTGAGAAGTAGATTCCAAACAGAAGTTGACCCAGCACAGATCCTTGTGGGACACCACTAGTAATAGATCTGCTGGTAGAGGTGGTGGTGATAAGGGTGGAATGCCCTACTTTGACTGTATGTGTTCTGTCACTGAGTCAGTTGGCAACCCATCTAATGACATATGGATTTATCTTCGGCTAGGTGAGGTCACTGATGATGCCTAAGTGGAGGATAGAATCAAAGGCCTTGGTTATGTCGATATAGGCAGTATGCACTGTTTTGCCTCCTATATCCTTGTTGATTAGGTCCATGATGATTCTTTCCTTGGCCTGACAAATAAGGCTTATGGGTCTATAATTCCTGGGGTCATTTGAGAAGCCCCCTTTATGCAAATGGATTACAGTTGCAGTTTTCCATTCGGGTGAGACAACGCCAGTACTTAAGACTGTGATTGAAGAGAGTACCCAATGGTTTCACCAGCTCCTGTTTTAGACCATTTGGTAAGCAGCTTGGGATATTGTCCAGTCCCAGAGATGCTATGTTTCTGGCCTTGGAGAAGGTAGTTTTGACCTGCTCATTAGAGATACTAGGTAGAGGACTGGTAACATGTATATTTGGAGGTATGATTGGTGGGAACAGTGGAGTGAAGTTTTCACTGAACCTGTCTGCTAGCAGGTCGGAAATTTTTGTAGGTTCTGTATGAGTGGTACCATCCACTATTAGTTCAGTGCAAATCTGAGCCTTCCCTTCAAGATTGCAGATGTAGTTATAGAATGTATTGTGATTATCCTTAGCCAAAGATGCTGATTTGGTTTTGTAGTTAGCTTTGGAGGACTTAACAAGATGTCTAATTTGCCTATTCAAGCTGTGGGGGGTGTCTTTCCTCTGCTGAGACCTTTCCTTATTTTTCTTGGTCAGCAGTTTCTTTTGTTGTATAACCTATTTATGCTGGATGTCCACCAGGGTGGTTTATTTTTTTGTGGGGATCCTGATTTAATCCATTCAGGGACAGTTGAGTCTTTACACTTGTACAGGTGTTTATACAAGGCATTAGTGTACTCCTCAGTATGGGAGATGCTGCTCTCGGTAGTGAGCAGGGGTTTGAAACTATTTATGGAATCGCATAAGAGGTTATAATTTGCTTTGGAGAAATTTTTTAACCTTTTTGCTCCAGAGGTGGAGTCAGTTGTGATCGTTACTTTGAATGAAACAGATTTGTAATCTGACCTTACCAGGGAGGGCCCCACACATGGGGTGGCGCAGTGATCACCCATGTTGGTGAGCACTAGGTCAAGGTTATTTGAGCCCTTTGTGGGGCTGATAACTATCTGTTCCAGAGCATTTGTGTTATGAAAGTCCAGGAACCTTAGGGTGAGTGTTTTAGTGCTTCTATATGTTGCCCAGTCGATGGGGGGATAGTTAAAGTCATCCATGACTAGGGTGTTTGGCTGTGTTGTGCGTGATTCAAATAGGTCCAGGTAGGCAGTGTGGTTTACCTGGTTCATGATGGGATAGCTATAGCTAACACTGATCTGGAGGGAGGTCTTTCCTACAATTAGCTGTACTTGGAGTAGCTCTAGGTAGCCATGCTGTTTAACCAGTCTCACAATGTATTTATCTTTTATGAAGATGGATACACCTCCCCCTTTGGTTCTTTCATGTTCATTTTGCAGTCTGAATGTATGGAAGGCATTGCAGCCTTGTATGGCCAGGTTACTCTCTGTAGCCTTGATCCATGTCTCTGATGTTGCACAGACATCTGTGGCTTCCAAAGTAAGGAGTGCTTCAAGTAAGTGCAGTTTCTGATTTAGACTCCTAGCATTAAGCAGCATAACCTTGAGTTTGTCTCTAGAAGATGTTTATGTTGTTCTTATGACATTGCCTAAAAAGGCAGTATGGGGAAGGCAAGTACCTTAGCCAGTAACTGAAACCCAAGAGGTGACAGGTGAAGACCATCCTTGGCAAAAGAGTGTGGTCTTGCAATTATGTCGTCCCAGGCTGACAGTTACTGGATCCCCCTGGACTGACACCAGAAACTAAGCCAATTGCTAATGTCAATCACTTTTTGTTTGTAGTGAGGCATTATCCTAGGTGAAGGTAAAATGCTGCTTTGAGCTAGGGACATACCTGCCTGGGACACATAATCAGCTAGTTCAGTCTTGTCTATCTTCATATAGTCTAGTGAGGTACGTCCCAAGTCGTTTACTCCAACATGGACTATGAAAGAGTCATAACAGTACTTGTTGTTGAGAGACTTGAATGCGTGCATGATTTGGTGGATCCTGGCACCTGACAGCCAGCTGTCCATGACCTTCTCCTTGTCTAGCCTGATGAGTGGGACATCTGTGTGTCTCACTATGGAGTTGCCTATGACCAAGACATTTGGTTTTGAGGTATTTTGCCATAGGGGCTTGTTGGGTGAGATGCTGATATTTGTGTTTGTATGTGTAGTTGATGCATTTGGGACTGTATTGTGCATGAATGGTTTGTGTTTGGGAGGTCTCTGTTCTTTTGGTATACTTCTAGTGAGTAATTCTACATATGTGGCTCTATGTGTTTTGTTGTTGGTTTGTGGAAGATGTGAAGTGTGTGTGCTGACAATCTGTTTGGTATCTGACTTGTTGTTTGGTGTGACAGAGGGAGAGAGAGAGAGAGATAGAGATAGAGATAGAGATAGAGAGAGCATTGTTTCCAGATTTATAGTATGCATACATTTCTCCCATATTGTATTAGTATGTTGTAGGAGTAATCAGTTGTCAGTATACATGAGGCAGCTGCTACATTGCCTCAGGATTCCCATGTCCCTCAGGCTGGCTGGAGAAATGGTGGGAAACTGTCCATCCATTATGTCAGGTTTGTTCTGTAGTAAGTAGTGGGGAGAGGGCTGGATGGAACTGGTTCTGCTGAGGGACTAGTAGAATCAACTAAGCTGTGGAGGTTTGGGGGTAGATGCCTGCGTCAGTGCCCCCAAAAAATGTGCAGCTGAGTTGCTGTCCAGGCAGCTGTGTAGCACACAAAGAAACAGGGAAGCCTAGGATGGTTCAGAAGCAGCTATCTAAGGAAAATATGAATCTGATGTTGTAAATCTTTGTTTATTAATTACTATTAGGACCTCGTTTCCATCCTCGGAACTGATACGGCCATTTCCAAGTTCACGCCAGCCAAAACTTCTCAGCTAAGACCTACCCATAATGCCCCTCTCCTAGTTACTCCAGATCTTGTTTGCTGCGTTCCTAGTCAGACGTGCTAACCATCTCTCTCAAAGCTAAGTAGAAAATTACTTTTAAGACAGTTTCTCTTCAAAATTGTTTATTTTTTAGTCAATTTAGCCTTTTCTCACTGTCGCCTATAACCTAATTCTGTTCCCTACCCTTTTCTTTGGTAATTTAATTTCTACCATTATTGGTACTGTCCCTCTCTCCTGTCTTTGACAGGCCCTTCCTTACCACTTGTGGTATTTTTAAATACCATCATTGGTATTCTCTCACCTTTTTATCTCCCTTATTTTGTTTTTTTCTATAGGATAGCCTTGTTGCCTTACTATGTCAGACAAAGCTAAGTTGGGGTTTAAACAGTGTGACAAGTGTGGGCGTAAGATGCCTAACTCGGATATGCATGCTCGTTGTGTCTACTGTTTGGGCATGGATCATAGTAAAGCTGTCTGTGACATTTGTGCTAGTTTTAGTAATTGTACACTAGCAGAACGTAAAAATAAACTTATTTTAAAAGGTTAATCAAGGCACCTTTTTCGGAGGCTCTATCTGGGTCAGAGGTCTCACCTCTCCAAAGACCAAAAAACATAAGGAAAAATGGAGTCACTCGGTTCCTGCATCTCCGCCAGTTACAAAACCAAGTCGGCTCCGTGCTTTGCCAGCGTCCTCGGTGCAGACCTCTTCAGCCCCAGGCTCTGTATGTTCTCCCTCGGTGCCATCCATGATATTCACCCCTATTTTGTTTCCAACCCTGGTACCACTGACTTCGGTGCTGTCCTTGGATCCAACATTGGCTCTGATGACTGTACCTGCTTTGGCACCATCCCCGGCCATGGTGCCGACAGTTTCTTTGACTCCATCGGCTCCAAAACTCGAATGTCTGCCAAAGACAAGATACCCTCCAACTTAAGACCCTTTTTTTGGGGCAGAGGTTTAGCCCCTTCCTAGAAAAACCTGATTCTCCTTCAGCAGCCTCCTTTAGAACCACTAGGAGTTTTTTCTGAATTAGATCTAGTGCGGGTTGTGAACTAGCTTCTGGCAGCTAGGGGATTACCCATTCCAGCTAGACCTTCTGTCCCTCTTGGCTTCAAATCTTTTACTACATCTTCCCCTGTTTATCCTCCTCTGGCCTCTACCAAGATCCCAGAGATCTCAGTACCAATGTCCACTCCAGTGCATACTGTCTCGACACCAACAGCAGTTTTTCCCCTGTCAGCACTGACCACCCTTGCTGCTTCGACTCTGGTGGAGTCGATGCTTTCTTGGAGCAGTGCTTGGTCCTTCCATACCTTGGTACCTAGACCGATGTCTATTTTCTAGCTGGCGTTGTCTATGTCCACTGCTCTGATGGCTTCCAGTCCTCTCAGAGCTCCTCACCTGGAGGTGGGCTCCTCAGGGCAGGGTGTGACCCTGGTTCAGAGGTTGTCCTTCCCGCTTCCAGGCTCCCATCCCTCCTCGGGCGGGCCTGCTGTCCAGGTGATGGAGCGGGTCCTTCACTCTGAAGGCTCGCAGTGAGCATCAATGACATCAGTATCAGAACCCCCCCCCCCAGCATGCACGTCTCCCAAGCCTCTATTTTGAGACCCCAGGCACAGGAATCACAAGAACCCCCTTTGAAGGGAACCCCTTCTCCGGAGGCCTCCTCAGAAGATCCCACTGGGGAGCCACCCCGGATGAAATGGTGCAAGAGGAAGCACCTTGATTCCCTGGAGGAATCTATCACCGAAGACACTGATTGTGATGAGGGGGAAGGGTCCCCACGGTCTCCCCCAGATGGCGTCTCGTTTGGAGACATTCTCGAAATCCTCAAGCAGTGGGGAGACTGGAAGTCCTCTAACCCTTCTTCTGAGGAATCAGTGTTTTGCAGGCCTTCCATGCCCGGCCATCTACTTCCTGGGTGACCCCACCGGCAGATGACCTTGTTAAACTCATTGTGCAGCGTGCCTGGAAGGCCCTGGACAATGTAGAACCTGTCCCCTGAAGGCCAGACAAAAGTTTATCTACACCTGAAGACCAGCCCCACTGGTTCAAGCAGTTGACAGTTGATTCTATGGTTGTGGCAGTGGTCACCAAGAGGGAACTGGCAGAAGACAGTTCCACTGTCCATCCTCCAAACAGGGAGTCCCGGACCATGGACAGACTATGGAAGTGGACCTATGCTTCAGCGATCTTCGCCATTCGGTCACTGAACTATCTGGCACACTTTACTTTCCTCCAAAGAGACCTAATTTCTGAAATGTCTTCCTCTTTGGTGTGGGTACTGGCTAATGAGGTGTGTGATACTGTCACCTCGCAGCTAGCTACTCTTAAATCCATCTCTAACTCCTCGATGCATTTGATATCTCACACTACCAAGGGGGCAGCTAGAACTGCCGCATCAGGCATTGTCATGAGACATACTGCTTGGATGCCATTGTGTGACTTTGCAGACCCCTTTAAATCACCAATTGTCAGTGTACCCGTCAACAAATCTGCACTTTTTGGACCCAAAGTATGAGACACACTTGCACTTAGTAAGAAAGACAGAAAGACCTTGTCTGCTGTGGACATATGCTTTTCCAAGCCCCAGAAGTCCTACTCCAGGAACCAGAAGGGAGGAAAACTGTGGTTTGAGAAATCCCTAGGATCTTTTCGTGACACCCGTGGTGAACAATTCCCCCAGGGCAGAAGGAGCAAATCATATGGAAGATGCCCCTTTTGGGGTAGAGGAGGTCTGCGTAACCAGGGCGCTAGAGATTCTTTCTCCAGCAGACCCTACCAGCGCTCCTGAGAAGCGGCCCAATTGCTTTCCTCTGGAAGCAGTCGGGGGTAGTTTTTCTCTGCACCTACCAGCCTGGCATGTTATTACTACTGATGTTTGGGTGCAGAGAATAATGTCCAGATGCTACCAAATACCATTTGATTTAATCCCTGATGTACCACCCAATCGGAGGGAATTAGCAGCCTTAGAAATAGAAAAGCTGTTAAGAAAAAGAGTCATCCACCCAGTCCCACCAGACCAGACAGGATCCGGGTTTTACTCAAGGTTCTTTTTAATGCCAAAAAAGACAGGGGACTGGAGACCAGTCCTGGATCTCAGCCTATTGAACAAATTTATCAAACCTCAAAAATTTCGGATGGTCACGGTACAGTCTATTTTTCCCTTCTTAGGGAGGGACAACTGGATGTGCTCTATAGACCTCCAGGATGCATACTACCACATAAAGATGCATACTACCACATAAAGATGGATCACTGCTCCCGGAGGTTTCTCCACTTCCGGCTGGGAGCCATTCACTACCAGTTCCGGGCACTACCATTCGGTCTCTATACAGCCCCCCCAAGTGTTCACCAAATGTATGGCAGTTGTGGCAGCTTATCTTCGACTACAAGGATTACAGGTGTTTCCATATGTAGACGATTGGCTCCTTACTGCTCTGACCAGGAATCTCCTAGTCCACAGCCTCTCTTACACTCAAGGTCACACTCTCCTCTTGGGGATTACAGTTAACAAGGACAAATCTCAAATGTCCCCAACAAAGACACTGGAATTTATTGGAGTGGTCTTTGACACAACATCCTGTCAAGCTTCTCTCCCCCTCACAGGCTTTCAAAAATAAGACACCAAATCCAAGACCTTCTTCCTCAGACCTATGTACCAGCATGTCTTGTACTGCAACTGTTACGCTCCATGGTGGCTGCCATTATGTTAGTACCACTGGCGAGACTGCACATGAGAATCCTGCAGTGGCTCCTTTCACACAATGGTCATTTCTAACTCACCCACTTGGCCACATGATACATCTTACAAACCGTTGCAAGGAAGAAATGCTATGATGGATGAAGCCACAAACGAATTTTTGGTGTTGACCAATCTGTCTTCCCCAGCCCATGGCCACGGTGACCACAAACTTCCCTGTTAGGGTGGGGTGGGGGGCATTTCCAGGGACAGATGGTCCTGGTCCCCCATGGAGGTCAATTTGCACATAAATGTCCTGGAACTAAGGGCAGTTCTCTTAGCGTTGCAAGCGTTCCATGCATCCCTAGCCTCTGGGGCCATTGCAATTCAGTCAGACAACATGTCAGTCGTCTGGTATATCAACAAGCAAGGTGGAACCAGGTCTTACCCTCTGTGTTGGGAAGCCATGAGGATTTGGCACTGGGCGATAGCTTCCAATCACTTTCTTATAGCAACACACATTCCCCGGAATTCCAACCTTATTGTGGACAATCTGAGCAGGAACATCCTGATGCCTCATGAGTGGTCCCTCAACCCTGTATCAGCAGATTGGATCTTCCAACGCTGGGGCAAGCTTTGCTGCAATCTGTTTGCTTCCCCTCAAACTACAAATGCAGAAGCTACTTTGCACTGATCCCCCTCAGGGGGAGCCACCGAGGGATGCTGTAATGCACAATTGGCCCCTGGGTCTTCTGTATGCCTTTCCCCTGTTTCCCCTCATTCCAGAATTTCTCCAGAAAGGTCAAAGGTTTAGAAGCAAGATGATCCTTATTGCCCCCTACTAGCCCCGTCAAGTCTGGTTCCCGTTTCTGTGGCCCTATCTGATTCACAGTCCATAGATCCTGGATCATTCCCAAGACCTGTTATCTCATCCTCAGGGACCGATTTATCTGAACCTCCACAGTCTCAAGCTCACAGCTTGGTTCCTCCACTTCCAGTGATTGCCAGGATGCCTGACATCCCATCTCCTGTTCATGAAATTCTTCTGGCTTCACACAAACCTTCCACCAGGAAAGTTTATTCTAGTAAATGGACTAGGTTCTCTATTTGGGCCAAAGATCATAACTTAGACCCTTTCTCTATGCCTATTCTAAAGATCCTACAATACCTGACTACTCTTTTACATGCAGGAGCCTCAGCATTGACGATCACTGTACATTTAGCAGCTATCGCCAATTTTCATGATGGTCTTGATAATTCTTCGATTATGTCACACTGCCTATGCAAGACTTTTTTGAAAGGAGTATTACATGTTAAACCTCTGGTCAAGCCTCCCTTAGAACCCTGGGACTTGACTTTGGTACTTCAATCTCTCACAGGTCCTCCTTTCGAGCTCTTTGATTCATGTGATTTAAAATTTTTGTCATGGAAAACCTTACTTCTAGTAGCACTTACCTCAGCGAGGAGAGTATCTGAGTTGCAGGTTTTGAGTGTCAAGAGACCTTACTTGATCTTCCACAGGGATAGGGTATCCATAATGACCCTTCTTTCTTGCCCAAGGTCATTTCTGGATTTTCCATTAACCAATCTTGACCTGCCGTTTTTCTTCCCCCAGCATTCTAATAGAGGGGAGTACCTTTTGCACACCCTTGATGTGCATCAGCAGCTTCGTTGTTATTTGGACAGGAATAAATCTTTCAGGAAAACAGATCAGTTGTTTGTGGCCTTTGTAGGACCCAGATTGGGTAAACCTGTTTCCAAAGTGACTTTATCCTCCTGGCTTAGAAACGTTATTACCTTTATCTCCCAACAGAAGAAGCTATCCTTACCTTCCAGAATAAAGGCTCCTTCTACCAGATCTATGGCTACTTCTATACCATTTCATTCCAGTGCCTCTATGGATGATGTCTGTGCAGCAGCCACTTGGGCAAGACCTCATACCTTTATCTCTCATTGCAGATTGGATTTGGCCTCCAGGGGACAAGTATCTTTTGGTTCTATAGTGCTCAGGAATATCCTTCCTTTGGGCCACCCAGGGCTCATGTAGCTGGGGACTCAGTCTTAATAGTAATTAATGAACAAAGATTTACAACATCAGATAAAGAAGTTATGTCTTAACATAACGTTCCATCTGTGTTGTATATCTTTGTTCATTCATTAGTTCCTGCCCTCCTTCCCCCTGCCTGGATTCCTGGTGGACTTTAGGAACTCCTGGTTAGGGTATTTGCTCAGACAGAATCTTCTAATATTTTTTTCTATTACTACATCTATTATATAGGGATGGGCAAATTCGATCTGGAGTAACTAGGAGAGGGGCATTATGGGTAGGTCTTAGCTGACAGTTTTTGGCTGGCGAGAGCTTGGAAACAGCCATATCGGTTCCGAGGACAGAACCGAGGTCCTAATAGTAATTAATGAACAAAGATCTACAACACAGATGGAATGTTATGGTAAGACATAACTTCATTTTTTCTAAGTCTTTGTGTCTATAATGGGCAGTACTAACCTCCGTTGCATGATGCACAATTCAGTTAAGCAATTCTCAAAATAGTTAGCCAGTGGAAATGCTCAATACTGAGCCTTATTCCAACAATCTCCAACTCAGATGGGTCTTTGGCTACACTCTTCTGCCACAAGGGTGCAGGGGTGCCTCTTAAAGTAAGATGGCTAGTTTTAGTGCTCAGATAATGCCAAGCGGTCTATATTCAGCAAATCTGAATCTAGCCTACATTGTGAAATACACAAGTACTAGAAAATAAAAAATGCAGGAAAAACAGTCTCAAACAGCAAACAGTTGAAACGGTGAAACAACAAAACAGTTAAAATGACAAAAACAGTTAAAAGTAGGCAGCAATTCAGTAACACATAGTTTAAAAGTGTAGTAGAGTAAATAAAAATACTTATATTTTTGTAGACTTCAAAGGATGCCTTTGATTATCATTTGGATTCACTCCAGAGATCTGAGAGAGCACACCAATCCTAGAACTGCTCCTGTAAACTGAGCATAGGCCCTTACAAACATGATGCTTAAATACAAGCTAAATTATACAATTTGGCCACATAAGCCCAAATGTCTTCCCCAGACACATGTACAATGTGCCAAAGGTAAAACCGTCTGTTGGCTTTTCTTCTTATTCATTTGAACAATCTTTGACCATCTAAATGCCCCATAAAAAGCCAACAGGAAGGCAACCCTAAATAATGCTACTTCATATGAAGAACAGTAAACTGCTAAAATGGCAAACCATAGTTTACGCAGAACTGCTGACCTTATGGGATACCTCTAGTTTGAATCTTAGACAATTACCTCTCCCAGCCTTTAAACATTGTCCGTACTTGAAATTAATTAGTTAAGTCCCGTAACTCTAGAGCCTGATGAAAGCAATTCAAAACTGATAAGGCACTTCTTGCCATCCCCAAACTCCACCCTCCTTCTCTCATTACCAAAATATAATCCCTAAAGTTGTTGAGGTGGAATTGGCCATGCTGGTTCCCAGCCCTTTGGTAATCTAGTCTGCAATAATTGCTGTATGCAATTGTTATATTTTATCCTTGTCCTTCCACTGAGGGCATTACACCTTAGCCACCATTCTCATTTGTCCATAAGGCCCACAAGTGATCTGGCATTCAGTCCGGGATAGGTTTTGCATTTGGAGCCAGCAACCTGAACCAGGTCACTGCAAATGAGAATGAGAATCTGCTAATGAGTTACCAATGCTCAGTATGTGTTTTGCCTTATCTATGACATTTAGTGTTAAGCACTTAAAAAATGAGATGCCTCATCATTCTGCCTAACACTCCTTTACCCCCTAATTAACTGTTCACTATATGTATTACACTGCTGTTATAAGAGCAAAGTCAAACCACATTATAATTCAAGTGTTCTCCCCATATTTCCAAGGCCACTACCACTGGAAAAAATTCCAGCTCTGCAATTGAAATATTTAACCTGTCCTTAACTTGATTTGGTTATACTACAATGAACCACTGCTCTTGGAAATAACTGCCAGAATCTATTCCCCTTGTGGCATCTGTAAGCACTTGAAACAGAAGTGGTTGCCCCTGTCCTGCCATACTGCTACCCCATTGCAATCTGCAAGAAAACTCAACTATACCCTTAAATCCTTCCGCATTCCCTGTGAAACTAATCCAGTGGTATGGCTTTCTGCAGTCAGACCTTTTGGCAGCAAGCCACCTCATAAATGAATGCCCCACTGGGATTACTCTGCATGCAAAGTTCATTAATCCTACTAGTTCTTGCAATTGTTTGAGTAAAATTTTATTTTGACCTAACACTTCATTTAATGTAAGAAGCCTACACTGACCATTCAAGCTATCAATCTCTATGCCTAAAAGTAATAATCTGTTTGTTGGGCCTTCTGTTTTGCCTGCTGCCATGGCTCCCCTAGCTCTTTGCAGATGATTAAAGGTGTCTACAGCCCAGTGATATTCTCCTATATCTTTACTCCCCACAAATAAAAAATCATCCAGGTAATGAACAATGTTGTCTTCCCCTAACCTGTGCACCACCAACCAGTGTAAAACAGGTATTAAACTTTTCAAATGTAGCACAAGCAATCAAAGAGCCAATTGGCATGTATTTATCCATGTAATACTGATCTTTAAAATCTAATGCTAACCACCCCTGGTCTTTTAGGAGCAATGGGCAAAAGTCTTAAAGCAGAGTCTGTCTGAAAGTGGCCTCCATTTCTGTTTCTCATTATGTTATTTGTTATAAACAGTTGCTTGAGATTGCACAGTTCTTTTCTAATCGAATATCATTTGATACAAGTTTAGAAATTCCAATAGCCTGGCTTTTGACAGCAGATTGTTTTGGTGTATGACTTGTCCGCCATTACCATGAAGATATGAATGTGAAGGGGCGGAGCCTAGATGGCTAACTGAGAGCAATGAATTTTGAGAGCTCCATAAACTAATATCATAATAATATAAGAAAATTTTATTATTTTCAAGTTTAAAACGTCAGAAATCTATAGAAAAGCTACTAAACTACATAAATATCAATTTTGGTGGAGATATACAAAAATTTTCCTGTCAAGTAACTAGGAGATATACTGAATATGAACAACTCAAGGAATTCTCATCCAGATGCTGCTTTGAAAAAAGAACTGCAATTGATGACATCTACCTTACAGGAACTATCTTTGAAGATGGATGGTTTTAAAATGACTTAGAAAACCTCAAATTAAATTCTCAAAAACAGACTGATACTCTTAAGGAACTATTACAGCAACACCATACAAAAATAACAAATATAGAGACTTCTCTAAATGACATTAAAAGGAGACTCATAGAGGAAGAATTCCAAAAAGAATTTCTGCTTAAACAGAATACGTCTGCTTAACAAAATAGATGACTTAGAAAACAGGGACAGGAGAAACAACATAAGGATCTTTGGTCTGCCTGAAAACACTGAAGGGGAAGACATTATTTCATTATTAACAACCTGGATTCCTGAAATTTTAGACTTGAAAGAGGGACTTTCATTTGGGATTGAAAGGGTGCATAAAGCCCTGAGGAAACCTGCTTCTAACTCAACAAATACTCCACCTAGATCCATAGTTATAAAATGTCTTTTATTTCTGGACAAGGAACTAATATTAAAATCTACTTGGAGAAAATCACACTTAAAATACAATCAAAGCCTGATAAGGTTTGACAATGATTATTCTTCCAGAATACTAGAACAAAGGAAAAAAAAGTCTGGCCAATAATAAAACTGATGAAACAAAACAACATTAAAGCACAACTGGCCTTTCCAGCCAAGATAAAAATACTTTTTGCCAATGAGATGAGAACCTTTAATGACTTAGAAGAAACTACTGTATTAATCAAAAACAACAACATAGTATCTATCCCAGAATAAATGGAATGGATGGCTCCTACCCTTAAACGAATAAAATAAACAAATCATTGGACTGATGCTAGAAAGAAGAAACAAAAAACTGATTCCAAGATAGTTGTCCCAAAAAATAACTCTTATAACTACACCTCTCAAAGTATCAATTGATATGGTACATCACTTGTCATCTGTTTTTATTTAAAAAAAGGAGAGAATCTTAAACAGCCGAGAAACAGTAATGATTTATTCATAATATTCAGAGTACAGTAATTCTTCACAAAGGTAGGTCAAGATGGATTACTATTTACATTATATATAAGCCAAACAAAGCAACATGTAATACAAACATAGAAGTTTCTATTTCCCTACTTGAACTCGAATACTTATTTTGTTCATTTTTCGTTGATTTTACTTATAATAGTTTAAGTAATTAACTAATTCAGCAAGGTACCATTCATCAGAGTTCAGACTCAAATGCTACAAATTAACATCATATATAATAGCAGTAACAGTAGAGTGTTTTGAAAGAAAAATCCTGTCATGGAGACTAATGCCTTCTTCAGTTAAAGTATGATTTAGAAATGTCATGTATATCCTCATTAAATAATCGCAGCAAGCTCTTAGTACAAATGTCATCATTATTTTGTCTAAATATAGTTGATATCAATTATGGCGAGTATCTCGGCTATGAGTGCTGTTTGGTCGATCCCGATATGGTGTGCGTGGGTGCAGCCATGTCTGGCAGCTAGTACAAATGTCATTATTATTCTGTCTAAACATAATTAATATCAATTATGGCAGGTATCATAGCTTTGAGTGCTATTTGATTAAGCCTGACATGGTGTATGTGGATGCAGCTGTGTCTGGCAGATGTTGTGTGTTGCCATTTTCATGTCCAGGGGGCTGTGAGTTGTGGCGTGTGGGCGAGGTTTGCTGGTGCTTGTCTATTGGGAAGAGACATTTGGTGTTTTAGCCTGGATCCAGGGGAAGGGGGTGGATAGATATGTGATTTGGGATGTTTTGGCAGAGAATGGTTTGTTTGTACGTCTGCTGAGTGAGAGATGGGAGAGCTGGAGGATTGTGTTGTCTCTTGTTGTGGCATCTTGTTGGGAGTTTTTTTAATTATCTGTTTGCTCTCTGTTCTTTTCCTGGCTGCTGCCTCACTGAAAGGGAGGGAATTTAGGCTTGAAGTTGCAGTGAAGCTTTGCTGCAGGTGGATCGGGAGCCTCTGGTGTGCAATACACAGACACATTAACAGAAACAGATGCTCCCAGGTTGCTATGGTAAGGGAGACAGAGTGAGGACATCTCTGAGGAGCCTCTGAGATGATTCTCAGCAATGACATTTTTGGTTTTAAATATATATATAATAAAAGGGGTGTTTTAAACCACATGTACACATATCGATGGTCTCCCAACACTTTGTTTAGCTTATTAAGTTGATTCTTGATAAAAGAAAAAAAAAAGACACACACAGTAGTTATACAGTGTATGAGTTTGGCAAATATGGACATGGGATGCATAGTCGTCATATGGAATGGAGCAGTCTGCTGAATTTAGATATTAAAGACAGGATTTAATAACATGGGCTTGTGTATAATAACACTACTGTCTTAACTTGTCATAAATGACATACACTACATTAAATATCAAGATGATTTTCTTATATAAGTAAATATGCATAACAAGTCATGTAATTGCTTTAACTTGAATTGTAGTTTTTGTGACCCATCTTGACTATTGTGAAGACTGGTAGAGAAGGGAGAAGGCTGCCAGCCTAGCCAGATAGAATATTGCATATAATTATGTCATTTGTAAATATGAATGTAAGCTACAGGCTTGTTATCTTAAATGTAAAGAAATACTGTTACATGTGGAACTGGAAATAAATGTGACAACAGTGCACTCTACTGACCAAAGTAAAGCATGTGGTGACTCTTTGATGTAGACAGTGGTGCCGAGGGGTCTCGATGAAGAAAATATTTCTATTGTTTTAACCAAGAGTTAAATTGCTGGATTTAAACATGAAAGTGTATTTTTATTGCTCTGCTCCTGACCAGCTGCAGGATAACAAAGGGAGATGTTAAAAATATAAATGTAGTTAATGTGTAGCCTGGGAACTTCAGAAAGGGTAAAGAATGATATAATGTTTAGCAGAATTGCAGTTTCAATTTAAACAGTGAAAACCAGAGATTATTAAGCATTTTTGTCTTGATCATCCAACTCACTCCATTGCCTCTTGCTCACATGTAGGTTATCTTAGACATGTGTTTTCCTTTAGAGTTAGCTAGAACTAGAAATATTAGACTAAGTGTTTTTCTGTGATGTTAGAACTGTACTACTGGATTATTTTATGCATTTCTGTGTGATCTCTGAGCTCTTGAATAGCACTGACTGTGTAGTAGAAAGTATTGTCTTGTGGTTTTAATTATTTATTATTAAATATTTTAAAACATTTTAACTGTGGCCGGTTTGTACATAGATAAGTTAAGCTCTAAAAGTACATTGCATGTATATAAGGATCCTGAACCAAGTCACTCTAATAAGCCTTGAGACTTAGTCATACTACCAACTGGATAATAATATTGCACAGTAATAATTGGACACCCATTTAAGGGCCTTTGAGTAGCTGATAAATATTAGCTGGGTGGTGGCAAGTGGTACTACCGTATAGTCTGGGTAAAAGGAGCACAGCTGGAGAACCTTTGCTAGCCTTCCCCAGACGTGTCTGTGTGGTTGTATAAACTCTTCTCTGAAAGTGTATATGTGAGTCAGCTACTTGGGCAGGGACACGAAGCACTGGTTGGACAGAGAGGGTGCTGGAGATTTTAGCTTGCCCAGCTGGCTGAGATCTAGACCCTATAGCTGTGCCAGTGGGGAGTCTTATTGGGGACCTGGGGGGGCAAGGGAGCGACCAGTCCTGGACTCACTGTGATCTCTGTGTGCTCTTAAGGGAAATTGCAATTTACTGTGTGTATTTGTTATCCTTTCCTTTCATATATGAGACACCCTCTCTGGTGTTAGTGGTGAGGACTGAGGCTCCTTGATTGCTGGGCCAGGGCATGAGCGTAACATTTCTGTTTGGCAGTGGTGGGATATCCACATCACATATTAATTAGTTGGCAAATACTAATTGGTGTGTAGTGGTGTGGGTAGAGTGAATCCTGTAGCTTGTGTACAGTAAGCTTTGAAGGTGTTTTTGTACTCTAAAACAGCCACACAGTGAATACTCAGAGTTCAAATCACAATTGTTTTATTTCGTTTGTTAGCTTAGTTAGTCAGGGTGAGAAGGCAGCATGTCAGCAGAGGAGTATGGAAAGCTGGCAAGGAGCCAGCTGGCAGAGATGTGCCAGGCTAGGGGACTGGTGCATGGAAACCTGACTAAGGCAGACCTGATTGCAGCCTTGGTTACAGCTGTATCAAAAAAAACAGCAACCAGGAGGACAATCAGACTGGCAGTGGAGATATAATACCCTCAGAGAATGGACAGCTCAACCTTTCTGCAGTGGACTTAAAAATCCAGCTGGAGCTAAAGACACTTGAGTTGGAGGCCAAGCATTTGGAAATAGAAGCAGCTGAGAGACTGAGGAGTCTGCAGGCTGAGGAGAATGAGAAACTGTTACGTCTGGAAGCTGAGGAAAAGGAAAGACAGAGTCAGCATGAGAAGGAGATGCTGACTCTTCACCAGAGTCATGGAGGTAATGGGGAAGGGAGTAACTGGACCGCAGAAGCACAAAAGGTCAGTAAATTTCTTCCGCAGTTTAAAGAGGGGATAATTTTGATAGTTTCATTCATATGTTTCAGAGGGTATGTAAACAGTATGAAGGTGACCAAGGGCAATGGGTACGGTTCCTGACCCACTTACTCCATGGTAAAACTGAAACTGCACTGTCTAAAATGTCTGACATTGCATGTTTTGATTATACTGCTAAGAAATGTCTTTTTAATCTGTTTAAGCTAACACCTGACATGTGTAGGAAAAAGTTTTGTGAGCATAGACACAAAGCAGATGAACATGTGTGAATATGTTGCTGAATTGAGCACTTATTTCCATAGGTGGGTCAGTGGATGTCAGGTCACCGCTTTTGAAGGGTTGGCAGACCTTTTGGTGAGGGAACAAGCCCTTATCACTTTGCCTGAGGAAATGAGGATCTGGATAGCTGATAGACAATGTGCTATTTCAGATGAGCTGGGGAAGGAGGGAGACCTATACCAGGCAAGCAGTGCAGCCCTGCACAGGAAGGGGACCCCAATACTGCTCATGGGTCTAAAGGAACCCATGGTGGGCAGCACAGACTGCCCCAACAGAATCTGCCAGTAGCAGAGTAAGCCACTAGTCCAGGGACATTTCTAGGAACTAGGGTTAAATGTTTTGAATGCAACCAGTGGGGCCATGTGGCATACAGGTGTCCATGGAGGCAAGGTGGGGAACAAAAGGTGAGGGAGTCAGTAAGTGGGAAAGACAAAATGCCAATAGTAGGTTGTCTTGAGCAAACAGGGGTACTGAACTACCATCCTGCAGATGTCCTGAGAGGGAAGGATTTGGATGAGGCAGTACTATATGTTTATGCAGTTACATGCAATCAGGCTAGTAGACAAGCATGTGGGTCTGGTAGCCTGGGGGAGATCCAGACAGACTGCATACTTACAGCCAGAACTGGTAAGGTGGTCACTTCAGGGAGGGAGATGCTCTGTAGCAGTGAGACTGAATGTGAGCCACAGCTGCTTGTGGGTATTGATGTTCCCTTGAACAAAGTGACTGCAAATGTAGAGGTAAGTAGTAATACCCAGGCTGACAGTAAGGCACCACTGTCAGAAGATGCCAGACTTCCTGTGGAAGGGGAGCTGGGAAGCATTACAAGGAGAGAGTTGAGAGAGGCTCAGCTCTCAGACCCTACATTGCAAGGTCTTAGGTAGGTAGTTAGGGTGGCACCTGATTCTCAAGGAAAAGGGGAATCTGTATACTGGGACAAAGGGTTAGTATACAAAGAGTGGACCCCTGAGTGAGGGCAAGAAGGTGAGAGAGTACAGCAGTTGGTAGTGCCTAGAGCCTACCATCTGGTGCTTCTAGACATAAGCCCATGATATTCCCTTTGCAGGTCATATGGGCATAAAATGTACAAAAAGGCATATTATGCAGAACTTCTATTGGCCTGGAATTTCCAGAGATGTAACAGGGTACTGCAGGACCTGTGAGCAGTGCCGAAAGGTAGGCAAGGCAGGAGACAAGGTGAGAGCTCCTTTGATGTCTTTGCCTGTGATTGAGGAGTGATTTCAGAGGGTAGCTATGGATATTGTGGGTCCTCTGAGTACCCCAAGTTCCACAGGGAAAATTATATCCTAGTGGTAGTGGATTATGCTACACAATACCCTGGGGCAGTGACTTTGCCCTCCATTGAGGCAAAGAAGGTGGCAAATGCTTTGTTAAAGATTTTCAGCAGGGTAGGTTTCCCAAAAGAAATACTGACTGACAGAGGTGTCAATTACATGTCAAACCTGCTGGCTTGTCTGTGAAAGTCCTGTGGGGTTAAGTACATGAAGACCATCCCTACCATCCCCAGACTAATGGTCTTGTTGAGAGGTTAAACTCTACAATCAAGTCCATGTTACGGGCATTTGCAGATCAGTTTAAGAGGGAGTGGGACAAACATTTGCCCCATCTGTTGTTTGCTTACAGAGAGGTTCCCCAGGAATCCACAGGTTTTTCACCATTTGAGCTACTATATGGGCCTAGGGTGAGGGGACCTCTAGATTTAATTTGAGATGAATGGGAAGGTGAGTGCAAGTCTCACAAGGAGTCTCAGGACAAGGCTCAGGTAACTCATGGGCTTGGCCCAGGAGATCTGGCAGAAGCCCGACAACAGAAAAAGGTGTGGTATGACAGGAATGCTTGAGCTAGAGAGTATGCTGTGAGGCAGCAGGTAATGGTTCTCATTCCTGTCAGACACAACAAGCTGAAAGCAGCTTGGGAGGGACCCTACAAGGTGGTAAGAAAGGTAAATGATGTTAACTACATGGTGGAACTGCTAGGCAGATGGCAGGGGCACAAATTGTACCATGTTAACATGATGAAACCTTACCACGATAGGGAGGCTCTTGTGCTGAACATTTGCAGTGGATTGCAGGAGGAGTCTGAGGGAGATCTGGGGACTGATCTCCTCAGTGAGGCTCGGGCTGACACCTCAGTGGTAGGGGTAGCAATGTCCCAGCAGCTATCTCCTACCCAGGTTCGAGAAATCCGAGCAGTGTTGCAGAAATTTGGGGACATGTTCACTGGGAAACCAGGGTGCACCCATCTGGTGCAGCACCAGGTGGATACAGGACCCCAAAGGCCTATTAGGCAGGCCCCTTATAGGGTGCCTGAGAGAGAGTCAGACAGACCCTGAGGGAGGAGGTACAGGAGATGTTGGAACTAGGGTTGATTCAAAGAGTCCAACAGTCACTGGACCTCTCCAGTGGTGCTGGTGCCAAAGAAGGATGACAGCACCAGGTTCTGTGTGGACTACAGAAAAATAAATGGTCACACAGAGTCGGATGCTTACCCCATGCCTAGGACAGATGAGGACCTAGAGCAGGTGGGTGGGGCTAAGTATC
Organism: Protopterus annectens; assembly: GCF_019279795.1. Lineage (NCBI taxonomy): Eukaryota > Metazoa > Chordata > Ceratodontiformes > Protopteridae > Protopterus > Protopterus annectens. Next base: position 1,426,676,019 of record NC_056725.1, read on the forward strand.
GTACAACCATTGATCTTACCAAGGGTTACTGGTAGGTGCCCTTGACTCCCAGTGCTAGAGAGAAGTCAGCCTTTGTGACTCCTTTTGGCTTGTATGAGTTCACAAAGATGCCCTTTGGGGTGAAGAATGCCCCAACAACTTTCCAGAGGCTGGTAGATCATATCCTAGCAGGAGGGTTTGCCCTTGCTTACCTGGATGATATTGCCATCTACAGCCTTTCATGGCCAGAGCACCTTCAGCATGTCAGGGAGGTTCTGGGTAGACTACAGAGGGCAGGGTTGACCATTAAGCTGAACAAATGTCAGGTGGGGATGGCAGAGGTCTCCTACCTAGGACATAGAGTGGGGAGTGGTAAGATAAGGCCAGAATCTGCCAAAGTGGAAGCCATTCAGGCATGGCTTGCACCTGTTACTAAAAAGCAGGTGAGGGCATTATTAGGGACAGCAGGGTGCTATGGAAAGTTTCCCCCCCGTTATAGTACCATAGCTGCTCCTCTCACAGACCTGACAAGGAAGAACAGGCCAGATAAGGTAGTGTGGACCCCAGCATGTGAGCAGGCATTCCAGAAGCTTAAAGAAGCTTTGGGAGGAACCCCTGTGTTATCCAGTCCAGATTACAGCAAATAATTTGTTTTGCAGGTGGATGCTTCAAACCATGGGGTGGGGGCTGTACTTAGCCAGACATCGTCAGAGGGGTAAGAGCACCCAGTGGTTTGTCTCAGTTGTAGGCTCCAACCCAGGGAGGAATGCTATGCAGCTGTAAGAAAGGAATGTCTAGCCATAGTGTGGGCATTGCAGAAACGTCAGACTTATCTGTATGGAAGGAAATTCACTGTTGTGACAGATCACAACTCCCTAAAATGGTTAAACAGAGCCAGCCAGCAAAATGCCAAGTTGCTAAGATGGAGACTAGGGTTGCAAGCATATGATATGTTAGTGCAGCACCGCAGTGGGGTTAGCAATGCCAATGCAGGTGGGCTCTCAAGACAGGGAATTGGGTGAGATGCACACAGATAGACCTAACTCTCTCAAGCGGCATTTCTCAAGGGTCACTTGAAAAACTAGCTTGAGTTCTCCAGGGGCAAGAAATGTGAAGACTGGTAGAGAAGGATGAAGGCTGCCAGCCTAGCCAGATAGAATTTTGCAGATAAATCTGTCATTATAAATATGAATGTAAACTACAGGCTTGTCGTAAATGTAAAGAAATACTGTTACATGTGGAACTGGAAATAAATGTGACAACAGTGCACTCTACTGACCAAAGTAAAGCATGTGGTGACCCTTTGATGTAGACAGTGGTGCCGAGGGGTCTAGATGAAGAAATTCTTTCTATTGTTTTAACCAAGAGTTAAATTGCTAGATTTAAACACGCAAATGTATTTGTATTGCTCTGTTCATGATCAGCTGCAAGATAACAAAAGGGTGATGTTAAAAATGTAAATGTAGTTAATGTGTAGCCTGGAAACTCCGGGAAGGGTGAATAATGATGTAATATTTGGCAGAACTACAGTGTCAATTTAAACAATGCAAACCAGGGATTATTAAGCATTTTTGTCTTGATCATCCAGCTCACAGCACTGCCTCTTGCTCACATGTAATTTATCTTAGACTTGTGTTTTTTTAGAGATAGCTAGAACTAGAAGGATTAGACTAAGTGTTTTTCTATGATGTTAGAATTGTACTACTGAATTATGTTAAGTATTTCTTTGTGATCTCTGAGCTCTTGACTAGCACTGACTGTGTAGTACAAAGTATTGTCTTGTGGTTTTCATTATTTATTATTAAATCTTTTAAAACCTTTTAACTGTGGCTGGTTTGTGTAGAGATAAGTTAAGCTCTAAGAGTACATTGCATGTATATAAGTATCCTATACCAAGTCACTCAAGCCTTGAGACTGTTTAGTCGTACTACCAGTTGGATAATAATATTGCACAGTAATAATTGGACACCCTTTTAAGGACCTTTGAGTAGCTGATAAATATTAGCTAGGTGGTGGCAAGTGGTACTACCGTATAGTCTGTGTAAAAAGGGCCAGCCTTCCACAGAAGTGTCTGGTTGTATAAACTCTTATCTGAAAGTGTATGTGTGTGTCAGCTACTTGGGCAGGGACATGAAGCACTGGTTGGACAGAGAGGGTGCTGGACATTTTAGCTTGACCAGCTAGCTGAGATCTGGACCCTATAGCTGTGCCAATGGGAAGTCTTACTGGGGACCTGGGGAGCAAGGGAGCGACCAGCCCTGGACTGACTGTGATCTCTGTGTGCTCTTAAGGGAAATTGCACTTTACTGTGTGTATTTGTTATCCTTTTCTGTCATATATGATATGCCCTTTCTGGTATTAGTGGTGAGGAGTGAGGCTCCTTGATTGCTGGGCCAGGGCACGGGCATCACAACTATATATATAATACTTAAGCGGTTACCAAGGTAACTAATGTTTTATACATGACATCAAACTGACAAAGTTATTCAAGAGAAACAATAGAAGCCTGAACTTGAAATGTCACAGAATGTAACAATCATATTCTGAACAAATAGTATTAAACTGACAATAGACAGTTTAATAACATGGGCTTGAGTATAATAATACTACTGTTTTAACTTCTCATAAATGACATACACGATACTGAACATCAAGGAGAAGCATAATGATTTTCTCATATAAGTAAACATGCCTAATAAGTCATGTAATTGCTTTAACTTGAATTGTGGTTTTGTAACACATCTTGACCATGCATAATACTTAAGCTGTTACCAGGGTAACTAATGCTTTATACATGACATCAAACTGACAATGTTGCTCAAGGGAAACAATAGAAGCCTGAACTAGGAATGTCACAGAATGTAAAAATCACATTCTGAACAAATTGTATTAAATTCACAATAATCACTATTTAACATTTGCAGAATATACAAAATAGAATGTTGCCATTTAAATCTAAAACATTTCAGTATATGCCATAAAATGGCAATTTATGAATATGGAAAGGGAACTTGTAATCATTCATCACAATAAGTGAATTTGTTGTTTATAACCTATGCTTTCACTAATTTTATAATAGGAAATGACAGATATGAAAATCTTTAAGTGTAGGAAATGGGGGGGGGAAGAGGGATGCACTGATAAGTAAAATGCACTTTCATCAATGTTTACATAAAATGAACTTGATGCTTTAAGTAAGTTAACAACAAACAAAGTGATTACCTAAATGCTGGTAAACAATGAAATATAACTTCTGATATATCCAGTAAAATACATTGTATTATAAACATTAGGTATAAATATTATTACCATCTATTTCTATTAAGTAATACGTTTTGAAAGACTTCATCAAGAAGGGTAACTGTGTGCTATACTCTTTTACTGAGGTTTTATATATGATAGGTCATACTTTACTATGATTGAATTGCTTGTCATCTATCTTTCATGTAAATATTAATTGCTTATACAATAAGTAGACATTTATATTGTATTAGAATTCTGTCTAATATGCAATAGTGCTATATCTTTTTCAAATAATATAAATATTGCTTATTCCTATTACAAATATTCTCCATATGGTAATTCAATTTATGGAGCTTAGATGTTCTGGAATGTCAAGGTATGAGTGATAATCTAATGGACTTAGGTTTATCCATCAGATTAGAAATGATTTTCATTCCATGGCTAGTGCGGATCTTAGTTTTAACATTTATTCATTTAAATTTGTTATTTCACAAACACATTTTTAGTATGCCTGACCAAAACATTACTTTACTGGTAAACACTCAAAGTATAAAACTGATAACTTCCTTTAAAAGCTCAAACATATACTTTACAGTTATCAGAGGAAAATGTTTAATAGTCACAATAAAACAAAAATTACATAGTCTAAATAACCTAAGATAGATTTACCTTCAAGAAACTCATCTCAAAACAATGGCAATTACAAATATAATCCTAAGGAATATATGATATTGGCGCAATCCGCTTATAAGGCAAAGACAAAAGGGGTAACAATTTTATGGAAAACAAATGTGATTAACCCAGAAATTATTTATAAGTTTGAAGATAAAGAAGGCCTTATTGCATTAGTAATAGTTAAATATAATAACAGAATATAAAGCCTAGCCAATCTATACTGGTACCCAGACATTGGATCAGGTACTGTTAAAAACACTTGGATTTCATTTCCAATAATTATAAAGGCAACTTAATATTAGGAGGAGATTTTAACCATATATTTGATATTTCTGAAACTACAAATAAAAGGAGACTGCATACATCTGCTGTATCAAAAGCTTTAAACAAGTGGGTAGAATCATTTCATCTTGTAAATACTTTCAAATTTAAAGAAGATAAATCTTTATTGTTTTCCCATCAAGATCACATATTTGGTACCCAAACTAGAATAGATAAAATATTTGCTGCACATGACTTACACTCTGAAATCATTAATTTCTCAATCATTCCCTGCCCCTTTTCAGACCACAATTCATTGATACTAAAACTTTAAAATGGGTGCAAACCATTAATCTTTAACTCCAGAATTCCAGCATACATAGCTAAAATTAAAGAGTTCAAACCCTGGTTATTATCTGAATTACAGTTCTTCTTAGATATGAATTACACCACCAAGACAAATAAAATAATGATATGGGACTCATTAAAAGCTTACATATATGGTAAAATCCTAACTTGGTATAAAAAAAATCAGAGAATGGGATTCTGAAATATTACATCTACAATCCAAACTTTTGTCAGTAAAAGCTGAAAAAAATCAAAATCATTTGGAGATGAAAAAGAAAGGAGAAGTATTAAACAATAAATACAGCAACATTCTAACACATAAAACTAATTTAGCTTTAGAAAAACTAAAAATTAATACCTTGGGCACTTCTCCCAAATATCTACATAATTTATCCACAAGACTCAAAATACAATCAAAAGCTAATAACACTAAAAGTATCTTCTATGAAAAAAGGGAAAAATGTCTCGGATATGGGTAACATTCTTGATGCCAATAGAAATCATTATATGGAACATTTCCAAGAAAAAAATATGCATATCGATCAATTAACCCTACATGAAAAATGTTCTAATATATATATATATATATATATATATATATATATATATATATATATATAAACACAGCAAAATTAAAACTAGAAAAAAAACCCAGCAAAATTAAAACTAGATCTGCAAGCACCCATATCTTACAAAGAAATTGCAGATGCAATAAAAGAGGGTAAAAATAATAAAGCTCCAGGTATAGATGGCATAATTATGGAACAATATAAACTTTTTCCTTCAAAGATACTACCCCTCTTCCATAAAACTCTATTAGAAATTCAGTCACAAGCTTTAATACCACCCTCTTGGAGATATTCCTTAATCACACCAATCCTAAAGGAAAACAAATCCCCAAACCTCTGTACTTCATATAGACCTATATCATTACTAAATAATGACTATAAGATATTTACGACAATATTAAGTAACAGAATGAAAATACCACTCTCCAAAACAATAAGTAATGATCAAACTTGATTCATATATCATAGACACACACAACAATATTAAAAGGATAATTTGCCTTATAGATTATATTAATAAAGAAAATTAAAAGAAACGCTCATAATTGGCTTAGATATAGAGAAACGAAAAAGAAATCACAATTCCACACAACGCGAATGCAAACTTTCTTTTACTGGATAAAATATCAAAACAAAGCTTTCGGATAAAACAATCCTTCATCAGTGTTACAAACATAAAAAATTCAATACTCAATATATATACACACTTAAAATAATCACATGACACAGCCATCCTATCACAACAAATAGGTATTCAATTACAAAGTTTATATTTAAAGCGCTCAGTTGTTAAATTTCCTTAATCATATAAGAAGCAGGGCAATACAAAACTACACTATAAAAATATGTGTATACACACACACCCTATATCAATGTTTATAACTATATGTTAATATGCATTTTTATAAAAAATCATGATATTATGCATTTCTCTGTTTTGATTTTAAAATTGGTTTGATTGTAATATGTTTATTTATACCTGGAGGAGCATCTGCCTGCAAGCGTACAATCCATTCATATTTCTTCACATCTAGCCTATTGATAATGCCACCACGCCGTATATTAGGTTTCAAGATTTCTATTACTCTAAAATTAAAGTCATGACATGTACCCTGTTCTAAAATATGTTTCCCTATTGAATTACTCTCAATCACTCTACGTATATCAGATTTATGCTCCGGAATTCTATCACGTAGTCTTCTGGAGCATTTACCCATGTAAAATGCCGAACAGGCTGTACAGGTCGCTAAATATACCACTAAAGTAGTGTTACAAGTGGCCATACAAGTGAAGGAAAAATTTATTTTTGTAAAAGGATGTAAAAAATCTGTCAATTGGCAGATGTTCACACAACATGAGCAGTTATAACATGGTATTGTCCCTTTTGTCTTAAAGTTAGTGCTTTTTTGTCAATTAAAATGAAAATCCTTATAACATAAAGACTGTTTTAAATTTCCTGAATTCTTATAACAAAATAAAGGTTTTTCAGTTAACCATTTTTTATGTCCTAGGATAGAACTAAGTATATCCCAGTTCTCTCGAATAATATTTTCTATACCCTCAGTTGCTCTGCTATATGTCATAGCATATCTTAATGATTGCAGTTTATGTGGTGTATTATTAATATCTATCCTATTCCAAGAATCTGAAAAGTATGGTTTGGCAACACTTTCTCTCAACGATATGATATCTTGCTGAATACTATTTAATTGATTAACATCATATCCTCTGACTTTAAAATCATTTGTCATTTCTTCCATCAGTTGAATACATTTCCCCATTTTTGTGTTTAACCTACTGACCTTCATGTATTGACTCTTAGGTACACTTGGTAAAAAGAAAAGAACCAACGACTCCAAGTGTAATAAGAACAGGAACCTCCAAAGAAACTCGTGCACGAAGGAGTATAAATTCTTTAATCCACAATTATGATGCAGTTAAGCGCTTTCAACTGGAACCCAGTCTTCTTCAGAACAATTAAAAAAGCCCCATACCATCATATATATACGTAAACCAATTCACTCATTTAAAAAAGTGTGCCAAAACACATAAAGGTACAGTACATATTCAGCAAAATTAGCTAATACATCAACTCCGTTTGCCCTATTACAGAAAAAATATGTATATATTAACTTCCCCAATACCTTAGACATTGTTACATACACTTGTCAACAATTTTGATAATAAAATATGTTTATAAAATAAAATATAAAATTTATAAAACTATTTATAATATATAAGAATGTATTTAATATGTTGAGGTCATGAGTTCTAATTCAACATAATGCTTAACCTGGATGTTAAAAATCCATATGTTTAAAGATTTGTAAATCATTCTAAAGTGTAATCACAAGAAGCTAAGAATTAATTTACTAGCACAATAATTTATACTTAAGAGAGGACCAAAAAAGGCTTAATACTAATAGACTCATTTAGTCCAGGGGGTCTTGTGGCATCTAATAAGATCTGCCATCTACTCTCCAAGGCAGCTAATTGCATCTTCCAATTCCCCCCAAATAATGAATACCTAATTGTATCTATTATAGCAAAGCGAAATGTGTGCTCTGCACCGTATTCGTGGATATGTTGTTGACAAGTGTATGTAACAATGTCTAAGGTATTGGGGAAGTTAATATATACATATTTTTTCTGTAATAGGGCAAACAGAGTTGATGTATTAGCTAATTTTGCTGAATATGTACTGTACCTTTATGTGTTTTGGCGCACTTTTTTAAATGAGTGAATTGGTTTACGTATATATATGATGGTATGGGGCTTTTTTAATTGTTCTGAAGAAGACTGGGTTCCAGTTGAAAGCGCTTAACTGCATCATAATTGTGGATTAAAGAATTTATACTCCTTCGTGCACGAGTTTCTTTGGAGGTTCCTGTTCTTATTACTCTTAGGTACACTTTTAAATACATGTCTAGCATGCATACTATTCCTATGTAAATACTTATTGGTGTGCATTTCTTTCTTGTATATACTCGTATCTAATTCACCTCCAGCTAACGTGATACATACATCTAAATAGTTTATTATTGATGGAGACATATTTATTTCAAACTTCAAAAAGACTGTTGTTTGCTCTAAAAATATTTTGAAGTCTCGCAGTTCTCTTTTATTGCCACCCCAAATAAGAAAAATATCATCCACAAAATGCAAAAAAAGTATTTTGTGTGCATAGGTGTTTGCATCACCATAGACATTCATCTCCTCTCATTTACTTAGGGTTAAATTGGCATAGGTGTTAGCTACTGCCATGCCCATAGCTACACCAGAACATTGATGGTATATTTCTATAGGTCTCAATGGACTCATCCTATTATATAGAAGCTATGAATGAATTAGTGACTGACACTCAAGACATTTAAGGTCATTGGGGAAAGAGAAGTAAATAATAATATTGGTAAAATAAATATGTGTATCTATGACCTTCAGCTGATGAATGATATAGACATCGAAACTTTTAATTTTCTTACTGTGACCTGTCCGACTATTCCAATACATTATGGGTTGCCTAAGGTCCATAAATCACCTGACAGACCACCAATGAGACCTATAGTGTTTGGAAAAGGGTGGATAATGGAGCCTTTATCGGTATACCTACAGAATAAGCTAATTTGTCATCTCGTAAATGTTAGGAGCTATATTAAGGATATGGGTCACTTTCTTCAGAAACTATATGAATGGTGGAGTAGTTGTTTAGATTCTAATCTCTTGCTTGCCACTCTAGACATAAAATCTTTATTCACTGTAATTCCGAATGCATATGGTGTTGACCAAATAATGGAACGTCTAGATGAGAGTGGAAAATATACAATAAGAGAAGTATCCACTCTATGTGAAATGTTAGAACTTGTTTTGGAGAATAATATTTTCATTTTTAATGGTGAAATCTACCATCAATGTTCTGGTGTAGCTATGGGCATGGCAGTAGCTAACACCTACGCCAATTTAACCCTAAGTAAATGGGAGGAGAAAAATGTCTATGGCGATGCAAACACCTATGCACACAAAATACTTTTTTATTCGTGTTTTGTGGATGATATTTTTCTTATTTGGGGTGGCAATAAAAGAGAACTGCAAGACTTCAAAATATTTTTAGAGCAAACAACAGACTTTTTGAAGTTTGAAATAAATATATCTCCATCAATAATAAACTATTTAGATGTATGTATTACGTTAGCTGGAGGTGAATTAGATACGAGTATATATAAGAAAGAAATGCACACCAATAAGTATTTACATAGGAAAAGTATGCATGCTAGACATGTATTTAAAAGTGTACCTAAGAGTCAATACATGAGGGTCAGTAGGTTAAACAGAAAAATGGGGAAATGTATTCAACAGATAGAAGAAATGACAAATGATTTTAAAGTCAGAGGATATGATGTTAATCAGTTATATAGTACTAAGCAAGATATCATATCATTGAGAGAAAGTGTTGCCAAACCATACTTTTCAGATTCTCGGAATAGGATAGGTATTAATAATACACCACATAAACTGCAACCATTAAGATATGCTATGACATATAGCAGAGCAACTGAGGGTATAGAAAATATTATTCGAGAGAACTGGGATATACTTAGTTCTATCCCAAGACATAAAAAATGGTTAACTGAAAAACTTTTATTTTGTTATAGGAATTCAGGAAATTTAAAACAATCTTTATGTTATAAGGATTTTAATTTTAATCGACAAAAAAGCACTAACTTTAAGACAAAAGGGACAATACCATGTTATAACTGCTCATGTTGTGTGAACACCTGCCAGTTGACAGATTTTTTTACATCCTATTACAAAAAGAAATTATTCCTTCACTTGTATGGCCACTTGTAACACTACTTTAGTGGTATATTTAGCAACCTGTACAGCCTGTTCGGCATTTTACACGGGTAAATGCTCCAGAAGACTATGTGATAGAATTCTGGAGCATAAATCTGATATACGTAAAGTGATTGAGAGTAATTCACTAGGGAAACATATTTTAGAACAGGGTACTGGTCATGACTTTAATTTTAGAGTAATAGAAATCTTGAAACCTAATATACGGCATGGTGACATTATCAGTAGGCTAGATGTGAAGGAATATGAATGGATTGCACACTTGCAAACAGATGCTCCTCCAGGCATAAATAAACATATTACAATCAAACCAATTTTAAAATCAAAACAGAGAAATGTTGTATAATATCAGGATTTTTATAAAAATGTATATTAACATATAGTTATAAACATAGATATAGGGCGTGTATGTGTACACATATTTTCATAGTGGTAGTTTTATATTGCCCTGCGTCTTATATGATTAAGGAAATTTAACAATTGAGCACTTTAAATATAAACTTTGTAATTGAATACCTATTTGTTGTGATAGGATGGCTGTGTCATGTGATTATTTTAAGTGTGTGTATATATATATATTGAGTATTGAATTTCTTATATTTGTAACACTGATGAAGGATTGTTTTATCCGAAAGCTTTATTTTGATATTTTATCCAGTAAAAGGAAGTTTGCATTCGCATTGTGTGGAATTGTGATTTGTTTTTCATTTAAATTATTCTGTCCAACACTTCCCACTTCACCAAGCTGCTTGCCTTTGTTTCTTCTTCTTAGATATAGTGAAAGCATTTGATTCCTTAAATTGGGACTATTTATTCAAAATTCTGGTGTTATTTGAATTTCCTCCTGCCTTTCATGTACTAAAGAATATATATATATATATATATATATATATATTTATACACACACACACACACACACACACACACACACACACATGCACAAATAATTTAGCGTATGTTAAGCTAGGTCCTTTCACCTCTAAATCTATACATATAACAAAGGTTACTAAACAAGGATGTCCCATGTCGCAGATTCTATTTGCTTTGGCTATTGAAATATTGGCAGATTCAATGTGCAACAATACAAAAATTAAAGTAGTAGATGTTTATGAACAATACAGTTCTAAAGTAATGCTCTTTGCTGATGACATATTATTAACATTATCCAATACAAAAGAGACATTAGAAGAATTAGATATTTTAACTGGCATATTTTACAGGACTTCAGGACTCCATTTCAGTAAATCAAAATCAAAATTTTTATTTTTAAATTAAAAAAAAAAAAAAAAAAAAAGAATTGCAGACGAAGGGGAATCACATTATAGGGAAACAAGAATCTACCTTAAAATATCTAGCAATTGTGTTATGCAAGGATAATAATTAATTATTCTCAAAAAACTACAATAATATCATCAATACAATTAAAATATCTGTGGAAAGTGGAACAAAAATATATTAACATTTGAAGATAGACTACAGTTAATAAAAATGGTTTGACTATCCAAGATTCTGTATATAGCTTTGGCAATACGACTGTTACCAGAAAGGAATATACTCAAAAAATAAACTCATAACTAATAAAATTTTTATGGTCTCCCAAAAGAAACAGCTTTAAAACATCATATCAGACCAAGGAAACTGGGAGGTCTAAACTTTCCTGATATAGAAACATATATAAAAGCATCAATATCTAAAACAATCTCAGATTGGATAAGTCCAAATTATTCTGCAAATTGGAAAGAATTACTAACTGTAATATCAATAAATGAATTTGATTTACAAAAAAAAAAATTCAAATACCAGATAAAAACAACTTGCCATGGCACATATTATGTATTAGCATGCAATGTAACACAATTAACCCCACTAAAACTCTTATGATTAATTATTACATTGACTCATTTAGGAAAATTATTAATGTAAATATAGATTTCAAAATCTGGTTTGATCTTTCAACACCATTCATAGTTACAAAGAGCTATCCACATAAAATATGCAGAGAAATAATTAATTATTGGGAAAAGAAAGGATTTGTTTGTTGGTTTCAATGTATCAAAGAACTAAAAGTTCTGGATATGCAAACATTAGAAACAACATACCAAATTCCACAACAAGACTGGCTAACTATGCAAAGCATTCTGATGTATTCACAAGATTTATGCAGAATAATTAGTAATTCTTCATTTAAAAAAAATACCTAAACGTACAAAATACCTACATAGGAAATCATATATAATGATTATGACATGAGAAATAGTATTTCAAAATTTTACATGATATTGATAATTTATAAAACAACACCCAAATCCTTATATTGGAATTATATAACAAAAGGACACTCATTACAGCTAACTGAAGAAATTAAATAAAATATTTTATTATCAATAAAACATACATCCTTTATCCAATACTGGAAAGTTTTTAATTGGAAATGCTTGCACAGAGCATTTTCAACTCCAGATAGAATTACTAAAAATAATTCTTCCATAAAGGGAATATGTTGGAGGTGTGAGCAAATACGCAATGCAGATTGGAATCACATTTTTTTCAACTGTGTTAAAATTAAGCCATTTTGGAATGGTATTAAAAACTTTTTACAAGCTTTATTTAATGAATTGTTTAACTTATCTAAAGCTCTAGTATTATTAAATGTGTACGAAGGTCCTCAATTGAATGATTCAAATATGTATATAGTATGGACAATACTTGCAATCTCAAGGAAGTGTATAACAAGCAGATAGTATACAAACACAACACTGACTTTGGAAGACTTCTACAGCCTACTGAAGACCACAGCATTGTTGGAAATTAAAATTAAAGAGTTAAGGATTCATCCTAAGCCATTTATTAACAATCCAAGGAAAAAAGTCTTATAATTAATTGACACTTTACAATAACTGAACAGATTGTTCTGTCTTTCGGCTTTTCCCGGTTAGGGGTCGCCAGAGTGGAACTCCGGTCTGTTAATGATTGGTAGTTGATTTTTACGTGCCGAGTTACCAGCCCTGATGCACAACTTTCAATGAAGGTACGCCCATTCATGCATGTCTCCACGCAGAAGAAGCTCTAGCTGAGAATCGAACCGGACTGCGTCTTACTGTGAGGCGACAATGCTACCGCAGCACCACAATAACTGAACAGATACACTCTGATAACTAGATTGTTATACCTATGAAGTAATTGTATATATTGAGCTCTGTTATAGTGTCAGGCTGATGTAAATAGTGTACATAGTTATTTAAGATGTTATATACAAATACTATGGAATTTATTCAACTGTATTTGAAAAAATAAAACATTTCTGAGAAAAATAAAGGTATGACTGTGAAAATGTTTGTCCACCGTTACCACAAAGATATGAATGTGAAAATGTATTTTTTTTTATAAACTGTGGCCTTTAAGACATGCTGTTACTGTCCATGTACACTTAGGAATCAAAAAAGTGCCCAGAATTAACAAATCTGCTGACAGAGAGAATTAAAGAATTCTGGCAGTACTATACATTCCAAAAAATCTTACTAGTGTATTAGTTGACCCATACAGACAAAAAAAGTGCCATCTATAAAGCAAATGCCAAAGGGATTAGTTTGATTTGGGTAGTTATCACTTTGTGTAGCCTGTAATTTTGATCTATAAAGCAAATACAGTATGGTATCTATAATGTATGTGTAAAATGGAATAGAATAAAAAATGTTGAAGAAAGAAATTTTGTCTTTCATTTACACATTACCATACTGGAACATTTAGATATTTCATTTTCAGTGATACTTGTGGTTACAGAGAAGGTAATTTTGAATGCCTAAAAGTCTGAATGGATATGAAACCTCTATTGTTAAATGGTGATGTTAGTCTTCACTGCATGCAAAAGTTAAGACATCTTGCAAAATGATTGTTTTAGGTTTATATGCAGCCATTTTGTTGAGTAGTTCAATTTATTATATGGGACTTTATTTTTTTACAACCTTACTAATGTTTTTATTTCATTCATACTGCCTGTTTGCTAAGTTTAGTCGTGTGTTTTTCAGCAAAAGATTTAAACTGTGAGATCTGGACTGTATTCTGAAGATGTTCATCAGGAGACGAAAGTGCTTAATAAAGTTATTTATTATCATCCTGTGATTTCTTTAACCAACTTTTGCTTTTACTTTTGGAATTTAGAAATAATCCACTACCAGGAAACTGTCTTTCACCAGCTCAACAGTTGCTGCATAGAAGGTTGAAAGCTGATTGTCTATTTTAGCTACATTGCTAATGCTTCAAAATCAACATAAGGTGAAGGAAATTTGGGAAGAATATGCGTAAGGTCTGAAGTACTATTATGCTATAAACTGCAAAAGTCTACCAGATTTATAACCTGTAAATAAAGTAGGAATACAAAAGCAAAGGGAAGCAATGCAGCTTTTTTGTAAGTAAGCTGAACCAAAATCCTGTATTGCTCATGGGGGAGGTAGTAGGATCATAAGGTCATGGAAAGTTACTAGGCTAATGGCACGAGGCCCCTTGCAAGCCTAGCCAAATTTACCCTTGTTACCATGATCAGCCCCTATTTCCACTGTCTAAGAGGGACACAGGTGGAACCCCCAGGTTGAATTTATGGTTCCCCTCCAATCATCCAGATTGCATTTGAAGAGGGCCAATGAGGTGCTCTGTTTGAGTGAAGTGGAAGTCTGTTCTAAAGATATCAAACAAAAAACAACTTCGGCAACCCGAATGAAACTGAAACAAACTACTTGCTCAGCAACCAGAGATGAAAAAGAAAGTGGCCACACAGTCGGATCGTATTTTAAGCTTTCTTCCACTTTAATATCACGTGGACTTCTTTTTCATCTCTGGTTGCTGAGCAAGTAGTTTGTTTCTGTTCTAAAGATGTGATAACCTCTGGGAGACAAATCTGTCCTTCCAGCAGGTTCTACTGATGTTACATACCAGGTTTAGGTCTTTAGACCGAGTAACCCATGTACCATTTAACTTGCGGATATGCAGCATTTCCAATAAAGCAGGGTTAGAGATCACCTTATTTGCAAGACAGAGATCACCTCTGAGTAGTCTGTATGAATCAAAATAAATTGACAGTGATTTCAGACGATCCACTTAGGATACCAGCTGAAGACCTTGAATTTTCCTTGTGAGGAACCTTTGTGGTCTCTCCAATTGTTACAGGTGCTTTGAAAGGTACATGCCAAAAGGGGCATTGTACTCAATTATTGGCCAAATGAATGAAAAGTACAGGGATGTGATAACTTCTCCTTTTCTCGAGGCAATGCCCTTACTTATGAGATGAGCCATATAAAACGCCCTTCTTACCACTGTGGAAACAAAGTGATCAAAGGCAAGGTTGCTGTCAACATGAGTGTGCATATCTCTCACCACTGAGTGAGTACTTAGGGCATTGCCATTGATGTGGTAATTTGCAGGAACATCACTCTTACCAAAAGGGATGATAATACATTTTTTTGCATTAAGTTTGAGGCCATGACTTTGGCACCAGTCATTTGCTTGTGTAGGACCTTCTTGAAAGATGTTGAGATAGTTTGGAGATTCTATGAAGACACTCAGTTTGCAGTCATCAGCAAACTGTCAGCTACAGTTGCTTGGTTTTAGCTTGTACTTCAGAGAAATAGATTCGGAACCGTAGGGGTCCCAGGACCAATCCCTGTGGAACGCCACTGTTTACGGGTCTGCTGTTGGAGGTGGAGTCCCCTATTTTGACTGTATGGGTTCTATCAATGAGCCAGTTTGCAACCCACCTTACAATATAAGGGTTGATATCTAGCTGGGAGAGTTTGCTGATGATGCCTGAGTGAGGGATAGTGTCAAATGACTTGGCTAAGTCTAGGTAGGCTGTATGCACAGATTTCCCCTTGTCCAGGGACCTGGTGACTGTCTCAAAGAAGTCTACCAGGTTTAACATGCATGATCTCCCCTTGACAAATCCAAACTGGGTAGGATCTAGTGTATGGAGATTACTTATATCTTTGTTGATAAGGTCTCTGATGATTCTCTCCATGGCCTTGCAGATAAGGATAGTAAGGCTAATAGGTCTGAAATTCCTGGGATCGGTAGAAACACCACCTTTGTTCAAGGGGATAACAGTGGCTGTTTTCCCTTCAGCTGGGATGAAGCTGGTGCTTAGACTGTGACTGAAGAGAGTACACAGTGGTGATACTAATTCTTGTTTGAGCCCATGTAGGACACAGCCTTGGATGTTATCAGGTCTCACTGATGCTGTATTTTTGGCCTTAGAGTGGGCATTTGCAACCTGCTCTTTAGGGATACAAGGTAGGGGACAAGTAGTAGGGATGTCATAAGGTATGTATGGCGGAGACAGGGGAGTAAAGATTTCACCAAACCTGTCAGCTAACAGGTTAGCTATGTCCACTGGTTCAGTATCTGTGTTACCACTAGCTATCAGTTCGGCCCAAATCTGGTCCTTACCTTTTAGGTTACGATGTAACTAAAGAATGCCTTATGGTTGTCCTTTGTTGCGGAAGCTAACCTGGATCATCTCCAGTTTAAAGCCTGGTCCTTCTTACTCTGCGACAGCAGTTTCCTCCTTTTATTGTAAAGCCTGTTAATGGCAGTTGTCCACCAGGTAGGTTTGCTCTTCCTTAAAGAGCTTGTTTTGGTCCTAATAGGTACTGCCAAATCAATGCAGTTATATAGGTGCTTGTATAGGGCACTGGTGTAGAGCTCAGCATAGTTACTGGTTCCATCTGAGGGGGAGGTGCAGTGAAGCTATTTATACCATTCTGTAAGAGGCTATAATCTGTTTTGGAGAAGTTTTTTAGTCTAGTTGCTGCTGGGGGGGGGGGTCAGGGTCAGGTGTGATAGTTACTTCAAATGAGACTGATTTGTGGTCAGATCTCACCAGGAATGAACTCACAGTGGGGGTGCTACATTGGTCTCCCATATGTGTAAGCACCAGATCCAGGATGTTGGCACCCCTAGTAGGGGTGTCAACCAGCTGATCCAGGGCATTGGAGTTGACAAATTCGAGGAACCTTTGGGAAGGTGAGTTTGAGCATGAGTAATTCACTCAGTCAATGCTAAGGTGGTTAAAGTCACCAAAAAACATGTTGTTTGGATGTATCTTGATTGGCTCAAGTTGATCCAAATAGGCAAAGTGGGTGTCCTGATTTATGGAGGGGTTCTGTAGCTGGCAATGACTTGAATAGGTATCCTACCAGCAGTTAATTGCACCTGAAGTATCTCTAGGGCATCATACTGTTTAACCAATCTGGAGATGTATTTATCTTTGATGAATATTGATACACCACCTGCTTTAGTTTTCTTCCATTCTGTTTGTGGTCTGAACATGTGGAAGGAGGTGTAACCAGGTATGGCTGGGGTGCCCTCCACAGCCTTGAGCCAGGTCTCTGTGACTGCACAGATGTCTGCATCCACCAGGGAGAGGACTGCTTCCAGTGAATGCAGTTTCATGTTAAGACTCCTAGCATTTAGCAGCATAACCTTGAGGTTACTTTTGGTTGGTAATTTTGCATCAGGAGTTTTACCCTTGTGACACTGCCTAAAAAAGGCACTGCAGGGGTGGCAAGAACCTTAGCCAGTAGCCAAAATCCTGTGGGTGACAGATGAAAAACATCTCTGGCAAAGCATTGAGGTCTGTTGATCAAGTTATCCCAGGCTGACAGATACTGGATCCTTAGAATGAAGTCAACCATTTTCTGTTTATACTGGGGCATCATTCTAGGTGAAGGTAAAATGCTGCTTAAGACTAGGGACATACCTGCCTGAGGCACGTAGTCCGAGAGCTCAGTCATGTCTCTCTTCATATAGTCCAGAGAGGTACATCTCAAGTCATTCACACCAACATGGATTATGACGGCGTCATAACAGTGCAAGTGTCAACACAAAAAACGGCACAAAAACTACGAAAGTAAACAGTTGGCAGAATGGCTCCAAACTGGATAAAGGCTTTATTAAAAAGCAGGTAGCAAAGTTAATATCAGACAAGTAATATGAGACTTTAAAGCGCTTTTCGTTTGTTCTCCAACAAACTTCATCAGAAAGTAATATAACAACACAAACACCTGACATTTAAACAAAAAAGTGCGGGAAAATATATCAGCTTTTTAAAAATTTAAAGGTAAACTAACTCAGTTGGTGCAAATGTATAAACATCCTTAGATTAATTTTAAACAAATACAACAACATGTCTTCAAACGTTCATAAATTCATACACCCAATATGATGAAGAAACTAACATGTAATAAAAGCATACAAAAGCAAGTGTGAATCTTGGCACCTGACAGACAGCTGACTATGATATTTTCCTTATCCAGTCCGGTGAGAGGGACATATTTGTGTGTCACAATGGAGTAACCTATAATTATATGTTAGGTTTAGTGTTTAGCCTTATGGGCTTGACAGGTGAGACACTGGTACATGAGTTGTTGTGTGTATTGTGCTCTGCAGAGGAAGTATTGTGTAGCATGCTTGTGTTTGGGAGATCTCTGGTGTTTAGGTAAGTTTCTGGAGAACACCTCTGCATATGTAGGTATGTGTGATGTGAGTTTGGGTGGAGTGGGTGGTGAGGTGTGCATGCTGACAACCCACTCAGTGTCAGCTGTACTGACTAGTGTGTGAGAGACCATGGATTCAAGGTTTTTAATATAGTTGCATATCTGGCATATTGAGTTTGTGTGGACTAGAAGTAGGGGGTTGTCTCTGTAGATAAGGCAATTGCTACACTGCCTCAGCATGCCCATGTTGACCAAGGTGACATGTTAAGTTGTCCATCCATAGTGCTAGGTAAATTTATATGGCCAGAAACAGGAATATGGCAGGAAAAGGGGTGTGTTAGTACCTGAGAGGCTAGGTTAAGTGCTACACTAGTCAGTACAGCAGGGAAAAACACTTCAGGCTGTTATCACAATGGGTACTTACACAGCTTCACTAGTAATGCTTCTTTGCCCAAAAAAAATGCTAAAGATGAGGACTACACTAATGGGATACAGCTGTATCTAAGGGGACAAATTGTTGAAATTATCTGTCCAGCTATGACACACAATTGTGTGGCAGTGCATGATGCTGAGTAATGTGCAGACAAGCAGAAATCCACTCAAAGGCGGGGCTTAAATACCAGAAGGTTAAAACCTAAAAAAAACTTTAAAAAAGCTCAAAAGAACCATTGAGGTGCTTTCTCCAAGCCCTAAACCAGCCAACCTTTACCAGCCAGGTATCAATTAGCACAATCCTTTCAATAGAGTGCAGAAGGGTCCTTTCCAATCCAAGATGGCTTGGAAAATGTACTCAGAACAAACAGCCACTTCAAACAAACAGGCCCAGATGCAGCAAACCTGCATCTGGACTATACCACAGCTACTAGCTACACTATTGTAAGCTGAAAACCCTAAAGAAATGTTTACCACAGCAGAAAAAACAGCAGCGAGACACTAAATAAATATTTTAAACAGCAAAAAAGAGCAAGGAGACTAAAGAAGAATGCTTTTAACTGCAAACAATTCAGTTATCTAACACACTCCTTGGAGAGAAAATCAGAACAAACAGATGCTTTACAAATAGAGAAAATTTCCAGTAAATACTTTACAAACAGTGAAAATAGCAAAAAGCTTTGTAAATAGTCAAACAGTAACAAAAAGTGATTTAACAGGCCCAGTAAAGTAGACAATTGCAGTACAACAGTGCAGATTCATTTATAGTAATAAAATACAATAAAAGAGTAGGCAGCAGACAATAAAAAGTGCAATAAATAGTAAGAATAAGCAATAAATAGTAAAAATAATTAAGAAAACAGGCAACTTATGTTTTTTAGGAAGCTCAGAGGCCTCTAGTCGTCTGGTATCTCAGCACAGAGTTGCGACTGGTAGCCCTTCTCAGTTCAGCTTGGTATGAGCAAGCAGAAACCCACTCAAGGTTGGGGCTTAAATGCCAGAAGGTTAAAACCTAAAAAAAAACTTTAAAATAGCTCAAAAGAACCAATGAAGTGCTTACTCCAAGCCATAGACCAGCCAACTTTTACCAGCCAGGTACCAATCAACACAGTCCTCTCACTAGAGTGCAGAAGGGCCCTTTCTAATCCAAGACCTTATTTTCTAGATTTCATTCCTTCATTTTTATGCTTTGTACTACCAATAGGGAATTCAAAGTTTTGCTGTCTATAAACCAAGCTTGATCAAATCAAACTAAGGTACAAAAAATCTCCTTGATTGTATATATGCCACTGTATAGAAATTTTCTGTCATTCGTGGATTATGTGTTGTCACATAAAGACATGGCGCTCTGACTGTATATATGCCTCTGGACAAATGTTTTTGTCATTTGTTGTATTTGTACTGTTAAGGAGCTTTTTTCCCCGGGCCTCCGCTGTTAATGGACCTTGTTTCAGTCGGACCATCCCGGTAAACAAATGTAAAATAAATAAATAAAATAAGATGGCCTGGAAAATGTGCTCAGAACAAACAGCCACTACAAACAAACAGGCCCAGATGCAGAAAACCGGTCTGTATAAAAGAGCTCAGAAACACTTGTACAATTTAAATATGTCAACATCATCATTCCTAGAAGGAGAGTAGCTGGAAATGTCACTACCATTTATTTTGCAGTAACACATAGACTGTGTGAATTGTAAAGACCAAGAGATGCAGGGACTCAATAAATTGTGTGAAGCTATATTACAGCAAGAAGTATTCTAAAGTGATGATTATAAATCACTGTAAGTTGCCCAGTTCTCCAGATATAGAAAGCTGTTGTGGGCAGAGTTAGATAGAGGTATAAGAACAGCTTAAATCCTGGGCTCTCTTTACCTTTGGGGGAAATTCACATTTTTAATGCTCAAGTAATGAGGCTGTGAGTTCCCCAACTGTGCTTTACTGCTTAAAGTCCTATACTTGTGGTCTATTAAAAAAGATTCCTGTTGTATAATTATAATATGAGGCCTGCAGCTGATCTTCCTGAAGAACAATGGCATGTAGCTGGGTCACTCACTATTGATCCAGCATTGCCAGTAGATCACAAGCTAAATACCCTTACCTTCTTGTTAAAACAGGTCCTTGCAGGCACATCCATGCTAAAATCTAGCTCACTGATCATCATCATCTTCTTTCGGCTGTTCCCATTAGGGGTCGCCACAGTGGATCACCTGTTTCCATTTCTTCCTGTCCTCTGCATCTTGCTCTGTCACACCAAACACCTGCATCTCCTCTCTCACCACATCCATAAACCTTATCTTAGGCCTTCCTCTTTTCCTGTTACCTGATAGCTTCATCCTTGGCATCTTTTTCCCAATATACTCAGCATCCCTCCTCAGCACATGTCCAAATCAACGTAATCTTGCCTCTCTGGCTTTGTCTCCAAACCTTCCAACCTGGGCTGACCCTCTAATATACTTATTCCTAATCCTGTCCACCCTTGTCACACCCAGTGCAAATCTTAACATCTTTAACTCTGCCACATCAAGCTCAAACTCCTGCCTTTTTGTCAATGCCACTGTCTCCAACCCATATAACATGGCTGGTCTCACTACCCTCTTGTAGACCTTCCCTTTCACTCTTACAGGTACTCGTCTGTCACAAATCACTCCTGACACTCTTCTCCACCCACTCCATACTGTCTGTACTCTCTTCTTCACCTCTCTTCCACACTCACCATTACTGTGAACTATTGACCCCAAGTATTTAAACTAATCCACCTTCCCCACCTCTAACCCTTGCATCCTCACCATTCCTCTATCCTCCCTCTCATTCACACACATATATTCTGTCTTAGTCCTGCTGAACTTCATTCCTCTTCTCTCTAGAGCATATCTCCATCTCTCCAGGGTCTCCTCCACCTGTTCCCTACTCTCAGTACAGATCACAATGTCATCTGCAAACATCATAGTCCACGGGGACTCCTGTCTGATCTCGTCTGTCAACCTGTCCATCACCATTGCAAATAAGAAAGGACTCAGAGCTGATCCTTGATGTAACCCCACCTCTACCTTAAATGCATACTTCACTCCCACCGCAGACCTCACCGCTGTCACACTACCCTCGTACATATCTTGTACCACTCTTACATACTTCTCTGATACTCCTGACTTCCTCATACAATACCACAACTCCTCTCTAGGCACCCTGTCATATGCTTTCTCTAAGTCTACAAAAACACTGCAACTCCTTCTGACCTTCTCTGTACTTTTCCATCAACACTCTCAGAGCAAACATCGCATCTGTAGTGCTCTTTCCCGGCATGAAACGATACTGCTGATCACTAATCATCACGTCCCTTCTTAACCTAGCTTCCACTACTCTTTCCCATAACTTCATGCTGTGACTGATCAATTTAATCCCTCTGTAGTTACTACAGCTCTGCACATCACCCTTATTCTTAAAAATCGGTACCAAAACACTTTTTCTCTATTCCTCAGGCATCCTCTCACTTTCCAAGATTTCATTAAACAATCTGGTTAAAAACTCCACTGCCATTTCACCTAAACACCTCCATGCTTCCACAGGTATGTCATCTGGACCAACAGCCTTTCCATTCTTCATTCTCTTCATAGCTATCTAGAAAGTAAAATCTACAGCCGGAGACAGGTATCAGTAAACAGCAATTTGGCAACTGCAGCAGAGAGAAGAAGTCCTGGGAAATCAGCGCTCATAATAATCTGTGGTAAGTAGACATAAGATAATGAATTGAACCACCACATGTTGAGGAGTTTCTGTAAGAAATATTTTTTCCAACATAAGTGTTTATTGTATCATATAGAAATGCTTTTACATATATTAATTCTCTAACAAAAATATATTACATCAGCTCTGTTGTCCAAAGTGTAAAATTACCATGCATTAAACATTATCCCTTCATTAATTTAGCATATTCATGTCCGTACTGATGATGACACAGTTGATTATTTCCTCTGCTGCAGGGTACTTAGTTTTCATTATCATTACAAATGAAGAAAATCTCTTTGTATCTAAAATAAAAACAATCTCTGTATAACATAACCTCCCAGTCTACGTTCTATGTTGTAATACTATACATATATATATATATATATATATATATATATATATATATATATGCACACACACACACACACACACACATATATATCATAATTAAAGCTCTGCCCACATCCTCATATCTACTGTTCTTCCTAATCAAGCACTAAGACTTTGTACAGTGCATAAGAAATGTTTTTTTACCGATGTGATGCTGCTTTCTTCCAGTATTTAAAAATAGTAGTTAATAATGTGAATAAAGTAATTCTTATCCAAATAAAAATCATCCAATTCCATTTGCTACCACAAGACAGAATCTATAATAACCACAAATGAGCATTTCTCTCACGTGGCAAAGCTATGCATATTGCCCATTTAATTTTGTCCCACATTTATTCCCACATCTGCTTATTGCACTACATCCTCATACCATGTGAATATAATTTGCATGCTTAGCACCATATCACCAACACACAAGCTAATATATATTTTTTTGCTGCTAACTCTATCAGGGGAAAAATGCCAGTTACAGATAAGGTTCTTACAAGTAAACTGCATAAAATAAGAGAAAATGTAGGACCTGTCCCCACTGTTTTTCAAGAAATATGCAGCACAGGAATTTTTCCCAGCTTAATCTAACCTTTGCGGTAAATTATGTTGCATGTCCATGCTAATAATTTTGTATATTTGTCTAATTTTGGGAACACTAGGAAACCTACTCATATGTTCATTACCCTATATTAAATTTTGAATGCATGTAGTCCATATATTATCAAGTATTTGAATAATTTTCCCTACACATGATCTAAGTTGTAAGTATTGCCCAAGACGATAATTTGTACAGAGCTATTCCTATGTTGTATCACCTGGAGTGGTAGCTGCCGGCCTCTTTTCTCACCCCATAAATCTATTGCATGATATGTACACCTTTTTACCAAGTTTTGCTACTAAACTACTGTCTTTCCAATATTGGGTTAGCCCAAATCCATGTCCTATCCATACCTTTCCCTTTGATTGTCTTGCCTCTTGATTCATACAAAATCTCCACTCATACCAGTCCTGTAATTCATTTGGATCCCATATTTGTTAGATGTTTTCTTGGAAGTTTGAATATTCCATTGCAACAACACCTGAAACTCCATACCAAACCATAAAGGCTTTTCTAGATCCATGTGCTTTAACTAATGTTGTTCTATCACTACTCCTTATCCCCATAGATTCAGGACTTTTCATCCTTCTTGCTGGAGTGTCTTACATATCTTCTTCCTAGACATGTTAAGTTTTTGCCCTTGCCAAAGAAAATCAAAAACTTTTTTCAGAGTAGTCATTATAGACCAGGACCATGCTAGATGGGGAGTGATAAAAAGAATTTTAGGAGGGGGAAAAACTCTGTATCCTCAATAAAAAAATTGTTGAGTGATAGTTCCAGCAAAAAATATTGGAAATCTGTGTACAAATGTCATATGGTATCGCTTTTAAGAGGGTGCATAGGTCCATTGAGGCCCCTGTCATATGGGAAACCATGACAAAGGTAAATAGTGTTTAAACTCTTGAATTTCATGGGTAAAGAAATTATCCTAAGCTCAATTCAAGAGAGCAAAGAATTTGGTATACTTTAACTCTGGTCCTTCACTACTATCAAATGCTTTGTTATCAGGATAGGGTTCTAACTAGCCTTAAATATTTAGCTTTTTATGACATAATTTCCTGTCATTGATCAAAATTATCTGATGTTCAGAAGTGGTGATAGACATACTTCAGGCTATTTTTCATAATGATAGTATGTATTCTGTAATTAGCATCAGCTTAATTGACTCAAGCTATCAGTCTGTTCAAAGATCTATGCATTGATTGCAGTTCGATGTAAGGTACTCATGGCTTCAGGCAAATGTGCATCTGTACCTTAAGCCAAGGAAAGCTACATCTCTGTGCAGTCATAGCAGTGGTGACAACCAACAAACTTCAGTAAGGAGTCCAAAGTATCTGCATTGAAGGAAGTATCATGCCAACTTTTCAACATTGTGATAGAGAACCTCTTAGAGCCATTATGCCTAACATTACAGAAAGAGAAAGACACCACAGTCTGTGATCCATTAGAAGAAACTGCTGATTACATTTTGGAGCAGGGAGATGCTTAACAGAACTCAGTGAAACTTTCTCATTCATTTTTCATGAACTTAAACCACAAAACATTAGCAGCAAGCAATACATATCAAATTAGCACTTGGTGCTATTACATTTTTGTAATGGTTCATGTACAGAACAGCAAAGTTGCACTTTTGATTGTAATATTACATTTGTACTTGTTACTTTAACTTGCAACCTAGAGGCTGCAGTGGTGCAGCGGTTAGCATTGTCTCCTCACAGCAAGAGGTTCTTCCGTTCAATTCTCGGCTGGAGCGCCTGCTGTGTGGAGTCTGCATGTCCTCCCCATGGTTGAGTGACATTTAAAGACATGCAGGTAGGTGTGTGCATGAATGGGTGTGGCTTCTTTGAAGGTTGGGCAT
Source organism: Protopterus annectens (assembly GCF_019279795.1). Taxonomy (NCBI): domain Eukaryota; kingdom Metazoa; phylum Chordata; order Ceratodontiformes; family Protopteridae; genus Protopterus; species Protopterus annectens. The sequence continues at coordinate 1,426,701,420 of NC_056725.1, forward strand.
CAGGCTGGCAACTCGGCACCGTAACAATCCACTGCCAATCATTAGCTGACCGGAGTTCTGTTGTGGCAACCCCTAACCAGGAAAAAGCCAAAAGATATTACGTTATGTTGTCCCATCTCACCTTCATTCTTGCTGTTTGGGTTTGGAGCCGAAACCTCGGCTCTGACTCTGCCTATACTAAAGCTCAAGAGCTTCTACTGGCTCGAGGATGAGTCCTATCCCATGGTGCTTAGTGGCTATTCCCCAGATCTCGTTTGCTGCTTGAAGCTTCGGGATTATCTTTACTGGCTCAGGCTTGAAAAATTTAATATTTTATATATTTTATAATAGTTACTGTCTAATTGTTAGCTGTTTTTACTTACTAGTTCTATCATAATAGCCTTGTGCTATTTTAGGCGTTCTAAACCTTGTTATTTTACTTTTGTGGCTATCTTTTCTTTGGGCCTTGCTGTCTCCTCAAGAATCCATTTAAATTAGAGGATTCGTGCCCCTTTTCTTCCTTCTTTCATTTTTAGGAATACTCCGTTTAAGTTAGAGGTGTAACCTCTGGTGGAGGAGATAGCCGTTAAGTTAGAGACTCCTCCTCCTCCCTTTCCTTCTCTTTATAAAAAAAAAATCCCTTATATTAGATACCTGTTTTTTGCTGTTTTCTCTTTCTATAAAAGTTGTAGTTTGTTCTAACTTTTATTGAGAATTTTTTTCCTTATAGCTAGCATGTCTAAGGATTCAAGAAGTGTGATTCCTGAACTCAGAAGATGTCCATTACTGATGGACACACTAGTGTGTACTGTCTAGGTCCACTCCATCTTCAAGACTCCTGTTCCATTTGTCATAGTTTTAGTGCCAGAGTCTCACAGGAAAGGAGGAATAAGCTCATATTGAGGGGCTTATTAAAAGTAGACGAAGGAAATCAGACCAAAAAATCAGACAAGACTCAAAAGTCTGCTTCATCGGCTCCAGTGTCTGAGCCGACAAGCAGCACCTAACTTGATGCTTCTTTAACTCCAAAAGTTGTTGGGCCTGAGAAACATGGTTCTCCCTCGGTTCAATCTGTCTCATCGGAACCGTTGCAGATCCGAAAGAGGAGCCGGTCATCGTCCTTGGAGCCTGTTTGCTCAGTGCCAGTGTCTCCTTTACTACAGTCGGTGGCAAGTAGTCACAAGTCTTCAAGTCATTCCTCTAGATCCTCCAGGCTATCGGATGATGACATGGAGTGGGCAGTGAAGAGGTTTCTTTGGACCCAGGCCTATGCTTTCGTCCATCGAGGGACCTGGAGGCTGACACTCCATGGTCGGCTCCGGGGGGGGGGGGGAGTCGAGTCGGACCCTTGTTGGAATTGGCTCTCCCACTCGGAGCCTTGGCTCAGGTGAGTTTGGCTCCCACATCTGCCTCGGAGTCACCCTCCTTGGTGCCGAAGAGATTTCCCGGCCTCTTGGGGCTGAAGTCTCTTTCGGCCCAGGACCGTGGTGCCTTTGAGATGATACGAAGTGTGCTCGCAACTGAGTCTGCTCCACCTTCGGCTCCAGTCTCTGTTCCCCCTAAGGGACTGATGTTCACCTCTTCATTACCTCTCCATCACCCACAGAGTAGAGAGCCAGTGCCCCAGGAAGCCACAATGGGTGGATCCTCCTCTTCCGATACCTTCCTGGAACATCCCCCCCCAAGAAGGTCCCTCAGAAGAGGCAGTGTAAGAGGAAGCACATAGACTTCCCTGAGTCTGTCACTTCTGATACCAACTTAGATGATTCAGAAGTGTCCCTGAGGTCACCCACTGAGGATGTCTCTTTTTCAGACATCCTTAAGATCCTTAAACAGAGGGGTGGCTGGAAGTCCCTTTCCTCTTCTGAAGATGAGTCGGTATACCTGGAGCCATTTGGCTCTCACCCCTCCACCTCTTGGGTGTCTCCACCTTTCGACCTACTCCTCGGTTTGGTGAGCCGAAAGGTGTGGGACTCTCTGGACTTAGTGGACCCTGTTCCGTGGAGGCCTAATAAGTTCATCATGGCCCCTGAAGATAGGCAGTATTTAACTAAAGAGGTTCCTGTAGATGCAATGGTGGTGGCAGCGGCCACAAAAAAGGAGTTAGCTGAAACTTCTGTATCTGTTCATCCACTGAACAAAGATTCTATGATGGACAGATATGGGAAGTATATGTTCTTCTCAGTGGCCTTTACTTTACGGTCGCTGAATTATTTGTCGCATTTCACGCGACTTCAGAGGGATCTCCTAATAGAGCTAGGAGATACTCTGCAAGGTGCTACAGCCCAGGACTTATCTGATAAGGTTAACTCCCAGCTTGCAACCTTAACCTCCATGTGGCTCATATCTTATGCAGCTGATGGAGCAAGCAGGGCAGCAGGTACAGGAATAGCTCTTCATAGACATTCCTGGATGTGTCTTTGTGAGTTTGCTGAACCCTTCCTCTCACCAGGAGCCAACAATACCATTGGAGTCCATTTTTCCGCCCCTACCAGACCTTATCCTAATTGTCAAAAGGGTGGAAAAATGTGGTTCTGTAAATGCAAAGAAGCCTTATCTCACACTCGTGGTGATCCTTCCCTCAGGGGCAGAGGGGGAAACAATGGAAAACGCCATCCATATGGCAGAGGGAGTCCGCAAAACCAGGGCAACAGAGATACATTCTCTGATAGGCCCTTCCAGCACTCCTGAAAGGAGGCCCACCTGTCCACCTCTGGTGGCAGTTGAGGGGGAGTATATCACTGTACCCAGAAGCCTGGCTGAATTTGACTCAAGACAAATGGGTACAGTCCATTATATCCAGAGGATACAACGTCCCCTTCCAATGTACACCTCAGCCACCAAAGTCTATCCCAGACATTCCACCCAGTAAAAGAGATGAAGCAACACTAGCAATACAAAAGTTTCTAGAAAAAAAGAGTCATTCAAAAAGTCCCCACAGACCAACTAGTATCCGGAATTTACTCAATGTTCTTTTTAGTTCCAAAAAAGACAGGGGACTGGAGACCCATATTGGATTCCAGCAGACTAAGCAAGTCAGTGAAAACGTCAAAGTTCCGGATAGTAACACTGCAGTCTATACCCCTGTTTCTGGGAAAAGACAATTGGATGTGCTTTTTAGATCTTCAGGATGCATACTACCACATAAAGATGGACAGGCGCTCAAGAAGATTTCTACGCTTCCGGCTGGGAGCCAGTCATTACCAGTTCAGAGCTCTGCCCTTTGGACTCACCACAGCCCCCAGGTTGTTTACCAAATGCATGGCAGTAGTCACGGCTCATCTGAAATGCCAAGGATTCCAGGTGTTTCCATACGACTGGCTCCTAACTGCCACCACCAAGCAACTACTGATTAAATCAAGAGACTACACCACCATCTCTTCTCAAGACTAGGCATTACTATACATACAGAAAAATCTGCCTTGTTGCCATCACAGCATATTACATTCATTGGTGCAGATTTAAATGCAAATTACATGTTGGCAAGGCTACCTCAAGAATGGATACAGACATTACATAGTCAAGTGATTATTTTACTCAACAAGAGCAGAGTACAGGCAAGGTTTGTGCTGGAAGTCCTAGGCTCTATGACAGCGATAATAACACTACTTCTCATGGCATGACTTCACATGAGAATATTGCAGTGTCTACTTTTCGCCCAATGGTCCATGCAGGAGTTACCCATGTCTCACAAAAATTTAATAGCTCACTCTTGCAAGAAGGACCTACTTTGGTGGGTTCAGTCCACTCAGGTAACAATGGCAGACCGTTTGCACTTCCTCAGCCTATCGCTACAGTAACCACGGCTGCGTCCCAGATAGGGTGGGGGGCATTATCTGGGACACACGGTCCAAGCAGTTTGGAAAGATCACGAGTACCATTTGCATATCAATGTTCTAGATAGACAATATGTCAGTGGTATAGTACATCAACAAATGGGGGGAACCAGATCCTACCCTCTATGTCGAGAGGCCCAGAGAGTGTGGCAATGGGCGCTATCTTCTCAACGCCTTCTGACAGCAATGCATATCCCAGGGAAATTCAACTTTATAGCAGACAGGCTCAGCAGAGCTATTTTCATGCCTCAATAATGGTCCCTCAATCAAGAAGTTGCTAATCAAATTTTTCGCAAATGGGGCCAGCCTTGCTGCAACCATCTTGCCACTCCCTTTATTTCCAAATAAAGCAACTACTTTGCCTTAATCTCCCCTTTGGGAGAGTCACAGAGGGATGCGTTGGTTCAAGATTGTCCCCTGGGTCTTTTTTATGCCTTTCCCCCATTTCCCTTGATTCCAAAGGTCATACATAGGTTGGTGCTAGGCTATCAGCTCTAGGGCCTATACAAGCCTAGCCAAACAATTTCCCGGATATTTCTTCCCACAATATTTACTTCCCTGGACCTCTGTCTAGCAGGGCAACTGACATGATTCCTGGGCTGAATTTCCTATCTCCCATCCAATCGTCAAGGTTCCTTTTGAAGAGGGCCAAGGAGGTGCTCTGCTTGACATGTATGGGCAGTCTATTCCAGAGTATGGGGAGTTTCTGGGTCAGGAACCTATCCCTCCAGCATGTTTTGTTCATTGTGTTGACAAGGTTTAGATCCCTGGAGCATGTGGCTCTGACGGATTGGGATTTCTTTAAGTGGAGCATGTCCAACAGCTCAGGGTTTGACATGGCCTTGTATGTTAAGCAGAGATCGCCTCTGAGTAGACGATATGCCCCAGAGTATAACTGGAGTTTTTTTAGACAGTCAGCATAGGGCATCTGCTTTAGGCCTGTGATTCTTTTATCGAGATATTTCTGCGGCCTTTCCAGCTGTTGCAGATGTCTTGTGAGTTACATACCAAATGGGGCGTTGTACTCTATAATGGGTCTAATGAGGGATGAGTACAGTGGGACAATGACCTCCTTTCTTCTGGATGAAAAGCCCTTAGTGATGAGGTGTGCCACATGGAAGGATTTCCTGACTGTTGTGGCGATGTGGTCGTTGAAGGTGAGACCACTGTCCACCTGTGTCCCTAAGTGTCTCATCACACTTTTGGTGTTTAGTGTACTGCCACCTATGTGATAATTCACAGGTACAAGGTTTTTCCCAAAGGGGATAACTATACATTTCTTGGCATTAAGCTTGAGCCCATGGCTCTGGCCCCAAGCATCTGTTTCTGTAAGGCCCTTTTGTAGAATATCCACGTCAATTGGGGATTCAATAATGGCTCCCAGTTTGCAGTAATCTGCGAACTTTGTTAGCCAGAGTCCCTTAGTGTTAGCCTGTACTTCAGAGAAGTAGATGCCAAATAAGAGCGGTCCCAGGACTGAACCCTGAGGTACTCCACTTGTCACTTGTCTGAATTTGGAGTCGGCTACTTTTATGGTCTGTGTTCTGTCAGTAAGCCAGTTGGCAACCCATCGAGTGATGTAGGGATTTATACCCAGCTTAGTAAGTTTATCTATGAAGGAAAGCAAAGTTGTTGAGTCGCAGTTTAATTCTCATTGTACCATACTGGCCTCGTCAGATTTGGTTCCCCTTCCTTTGGCCCTACCTTCAAGAGGACCCTTGGATCCTGGACCCAATGCCGGATCTTCTGACGCATCAGTCAGGAATGCTCCATCCTGCACTCTACACCCTCAAGCTGACAGCTTGGCTGCTCCACTTCCACTCTTAGCCAGGCTTCCAGAATTGTCCCCTGCAGTTCATCACATTCTAGTCTCCTCGCACAAGCAGATGACTAGGAATCTCTGTGCAAGCAAATGGAAGAGGTTCTCTTGTTGGGCTGACAAAAGACATATAGATCCTTTTACAGCATCTATGCCTGTAATCCTGGAATTTCTAACAAAAACCTTTAATCAAGGGGTAGCGGCAGCCACTATTTGAGTTCAATTAGCTACTATTTCTAATTATCATGTGGGAGTATCAGGATCTAGTCTAATGTCTCATGGACTATGCAAAGCCTTCCTCAAAGGTACTTTTCTGTTAAGACCTCCCATCAGAGAACCTCCTCCTCCTTTGGACCTCCATCTAGTATTATCATCATTGATTCTGCCCCCTTTCAAACCAGCATCATCTTGTTCATTAAAATTTTTATCTTGGAAAACACTCTTCCTGACAGCAATTACTTCAGCCAGGAGAGTATCAGAGTTGCAAGCCTCGTCTATCCATCCATCTTATTTGATCTTCCACAAAGATAGAGTTTCCCTCAGAACAAGCCCTTCCTTCTTGCCAAAAGTTTGTTCTCAAGCCAATTTAAACTGGAATATAGAATTACCAGTGTTTTTTCCAAACTATGACAGCAAGGCAGAGTATAGTCTCCACCAACTCAATGTGCATAGACAGTTGTATTTTTACTTGCACAGGACCAAAGAATTTAGAAAGTCAGACCAATTGTTTGTCTCCTATTCAGAAAATAAAAAAAGGTTT